>NW_004457643.1:187408-190604 GCF_000313135.1 Acanthamoeba castellanii str. Neff | reverse complement strand
CGAGAGAGCTGACCAGATGCGCAGATGGCACCCGTCGTGGAGGAATGGGAGAGCCGAGGGGAGGAGTGGGCGGCCAATACGGCGCGGCTGTGGACGCAATACTACGCCACCGGCAAGGGTCGCATCTATCGCGAACGCGCCTACGTCGACTGCGGCCAACGATGCTCGAGCATGGCCCACCTTGGGCGCCTCGTCGCTGTCGACGAAACGGTTCCTACCAGACACCATTCGTTATTGTCGATCTGGCTTCACTGACTGACTGTGGCTTCCCGCCATCAGCTGCTAAGTGAGGTGCGCAGTACCCTGCTAGTCGCCTGTCGGCTTCAGAGGCTCAACAATGAGGAGGGCATAGATGACGCAGAGAGGAAGAAGGAACCCCGACCGACGTCACTGGGCCAGTTGCCTCGCGAGATGGTGCGCATGCTGCTGCTCTGCCTAGGCAGCCATCGGCGGCCGCCGTCGCCTCCCGACACCGTGCCGTGGAAGCAGCTCAACAACGGCGACGATGGTTTGCCAGCCGACTGGCGGTCACGTCTGCCTCTTCAGCCTTGACGACTGGACTACCTATTTATTTTTTTTTATTTATTTTCATTTTATTTTCATTTTGAATCATCGAATGGAGCAAGCAGACGAACAGTCGAACGTGCCGCACGTAGAAGTATACCCCCCCATATCTCTTTGTTTTCCCAACCCACCAATTATGTTGTGGCGTATGCACAGGCGGTTTTGCTTGGCCCTCCAGTCAGCGGCAAAGCTCACCTGCTCAGTCGCCTACTACTCTGTTGGACATTCACCATCTCCATCTTTTCTCTACACTTTCTCAATCCTTACTCTTTTCTTTCTTCTTATTCATTTCCATAGTTTACTATACTTGTACCACTTCAGATCTCCTGAATACATGACTCTTCTCTCCTCAGACATCTACACATCTCCACGGCTTCTCAGCCTTATATCACACTACACCTTTCCAACAGGTTATGGGCCCACACTACATCTAGCATTACTCTCAACTACACTCACCCACATCATGAGTATCAACACCAACACCAACATCAACAGTCTACAAGTCATACCCCTTCACAACCAGTCATCATTCACCAAGTGGAATAGAACTGTACACCTCACTCTTCATGAACAAGGATGTACACAATACATCACCACCAACTACACCACTATTGTTCAGGCTGTAGATGACTATGACGCTGAACACACAGCACATCTGTTCAAATCCCTTGCCATCATGTCAACAATATTGATCTTGTCAGGGTCCATCTCTGGAGAGAAATCATCAGCCACCAAGGCGAAATTGGATGACACCAGGAAGATGCAGATCACAGCCCTCATTGGTGATGCAGCATCCCTCAAGTCTGTGTGAGAGCTATGTAAGGGGCATCAGAAGACTTTTGTCTTCATCTGCAGCACCATTGTGCCAGAGCTCCTTGAGCACATCTCAGGTATGAGCAATGGCTGCCCCATCGCCCTCTGGAAAGTGATCAACAACTGTTATGGCAACAATGATGTTGCTCTCCAGACTGCCTGGTGTGATCTTGGCAAGCCTGATATCTACCTTGTCTGTGTGGGTGACATGGTACACTCAATCTGGGTGTGAATCCAAGTGCTTGTCAATGTGCTTGCTGCTGAGACTGAAGGACACAAGATGTTGGAATGGAGTTGACTTGTCATCCTTGCCACTGCCCTCAAGAGCATCAACCCTGTGTTTGAAGCCCAGTTCAATGCACTCTTGGATGACATGCCCATGGACGCTGTCCTCAAGGCGCTTGACTGTGTTGAGGCCTTGCACCATGCCACTTCTGGCCCTGAAATGGCCATTCAAGTTGTGTAGGGAACACCACTTCCCCTTGTTGCCACTCCAGTTGTTGTGTTGGTAGTGCAGGTGTGATCCAGCCAGGTTCCATTGCAGAGCATGCAGTGCAAACATGCCATGCAGAGGAGTGCCATGAGGCTGCCACTTGAGGCCTCATTGCAGCCCCAGCTTGGGCTGCACCACCAACTACACACACTGCTGCCCTTGCTGCCATGACTGCTGCAGCTGTTGCTGCTGCTGCTGCACTGCCACCCCATGCACTGCAGTCATCTGTGCTTGCTGCTATGACTGCTGCTGCTGCTGCAGTGCGCCCTAGTGACTTTGCTATTGTCAGTGAGTCAGTTGCTGGTACTGCTGTGGCCTTCTTGGAGCTGACACCCATCAATAAACTGTTCCTGAACTACTTGGTCTTCTCTCTTGTCGCTCCAGTGGATCTCCCCACCATTGCTGACACAGGTGCCATGCAGCACACCACCAACTGAAGGGACCTACTGCATGACTTCATCCCACTTGCTGTGCCATTGAGGCTTGTGTGTGCTGATGGTGGCTACATTGAATGCCTGGGGCATGGCACTCTGTGTGGCACCACCACTGTCAATGGTGTGCCCAGCAGCATTGTCATGTGCAATGTTGCATTTGTGCCCAGTGCATTGCACACACTGATCTCGCCTCAGCAACTTCTCAACTCTGGCTGTCGCATTGTGTTTGATCAGCAGAATGGTTTCCTGTTCTACCTCAATGAGCAGCTACACCTCTTCAGCTACCAAAGTGGCAATCTCTACTACTTCACCATTACCTTCATTCCTGCCACTGATGCCTCCACGCCAGCCGCACTCATGGTGAGCTCCACACTGCTGTGTCTCAACCTCATCCATCACAGACTCGGTCACGTCAGCAAGGAGCAATGCCACAAGTTCATCCATCAGTCTGCTGACTTTGGTGAGCATGAGAAGCGCACAGCCCTCTCCTCCAAGCTCTCACTGCACTGCAACGTCTGCCTCGCCGGCAAGCAGACTGTGTGTAGTGTCAGTCAGGTGCCACACACCAACCACGCCATACACGGGGCCTGCCCTGGCGACCTGCTCTCCCTCCCTGATTGGACCCATGCGGCACCAGTCAGCTGGTGGGCATATATATCTGCTCACTGTCACCAACTCATACTCCAGGATGCACTTCATGTGTCCCCTGCCCAACAAGACCTCCATGGCCATTCAGGCTGCCCTGCATGTGATCGCTGCCTCATTTCCACCATCCATCCATGTTCACTGTGTCCAACTCAACAACACATGTGAGCTGGATGTGCTGGTTGGTGAATGGATACTCAAGATCAGTGCCAAGAGGGAACCCACCCTGCCCTACACCTCAGAGTAC
>NW_004457643.1:185953-187205 GCF_000313135.1 Acanthamoeba castellanii str. Neff | reverse complement strand
AACCCGCGTGCCTGCTGGGCCGCGACGAGCACAACAACACCCTCCTCCACCTCCTCATTGACCAGGTACAGACTACAATGCTGCAACGACACCCTGATTTTCGATAGGCGCGCCTCAGGTTCCACGCAACACACAACACACAACACAATAGAGGCAGGAGGGAGTGGAGCAGGTGGTCCAGCAGGTGGAGAAGCACTTCGGGCGGCTGACTGTACAGAAGCTGATGCGGGTGCGCAACAGCCGGGGCCACACGGCCATCCACCTCGCCCTCACCGCAGGTACCTCTGCCTTACTAAACAGGCCCACCGTGCATTCACTCCCCCTACTCACACTCCCACCCCGAACCTGTAGGTCTGTTTGGCGTGGCGGGGGCGTTGCTGTCCTACGGAGCGCCATTGGCGCCCAGCAAGGAGGAGGAGCGACGGCTGGGCAAGCTGTGGAAGAAGCCCATACCGTCGCCCATCGATGGCTTGCGCCAACGCTGCTGTACGTACCCAAGACCGCTGGTGTTACAACACAACAACCGATTCTGACCCGAACGCATCGGCGCCCCGGTCAACAATGCCAGACAAGCGAAGCCCAGTGAACCTGGCTCTGCTGTGTCTGATGGTGCTGACCCGGGACAGGTAGTACTTCCCCTCACCGGTGCAACTGCTCTGCCCTGCTCTTTCTGACTGTGACTCTGCTCTGTGCTGGTCTGACGAGCACAGGGACGACTTTGCCAACCTGGACGAGATGCTTCCGCCCAAGGCCATGCAAGAGCACTACACCATCGCCCTCAACTCGCTCCTCCTGCAGCTCACCCCCGCGTGAACCCTGTGCCAAGCCAACCGCGGTCAGCAGAGGAGTCCACCCCTTCCCTTTTACTTGCCGCTCACGCAGGAGTACCCTTCAGGGAGTTGGCATCCAAGCTGTCGTGTCCGATGAGGGCATTGTCCGGGCTTCCGTGCCCCCAAAACTGGATCTCAGAGAGCTGCCGCCGGACCAGATGTCCAAGAGCTCTTTCAAGACCTAACAGCGGAGCCTCGAGAGGCAGCTAGGTATGACGGCGCTGAGGACACACTCACTCCCCAAGGCCACACTGCGCAGACCGCAGAAACTTGCCATTCAGGGCAGACCCTCGGCTTCGAGAAATACTCAGCTTGCTGCTCCCACGCAATGGTGCGGCAAGCAGCAGGTTGCCAGCTTCAGTTTTGTTGAAGTGACACTTACATTTTATTGATCAGCGTTGACGTCAAACGACCCAAACCAG
>NW_004457643.1:30189-185923 GCF_000313135.1 Acanthamoeba castellanii str. Neff | reverse complement strand
TGAACCCCTCATCAACCCGCGCAGGTATCGTGTCCGCTATGGCGAGTTGCCCCGACCGCAGCAGCACCAGTGAGCAAGCAGCCCTCATTATTGAGGCGAATAAAAGGCAACGTTGCCTTTTTGGTTCTGTAAAGAACGTTCGACCGAAACGAACCTGACCGTACACTCTCAATTGATGTTGCAACACTTGCGTTATATTGGTGGCTTGCTGCCACCACCCACCCGTAGAGTGAAGCCTCGCGCTGCGGCTGTAACGTTCGAACGAATATAATAAATAACTTCCTCTCCCTCGTTGGCTCCTCTTCTTCGTCTGCGCGACCTCGTTCGCTTAGTCGAGGCCGTCGAGACCGTCGGCTGCGGAGTCGATGTCGATATCGGCTGGTTGTGTTCCGTACACGGGGGCGGGGGTCGAGGACTGGGCCGCAGATGACGCACCACCGTTGTGGCTGGCGGAATCCTCCTTCGCTCGCCGAAGCAGGGGCTCGCCCTCCTTTTCCTCATCTGTGGTGGACTCAGCCCGAGGTCGATTGTCGTTGCCTGCAGTGCCCGGCTTATCGATTCGAATCTCGACGTAGAAGGTCTTGATGGTGGGGGCGACGGCGAATCGCACACCCTGGGCGGAGTACTTCGGGTTCAGCTCCTCCTCGAAGTAGGCCTTCATCTGACGCCGCCCATTGATCTTCCTCTTGTCTAGCTTTCGGCCGGCGCACGAGGAATAGCAGCACATGGCGAACAGGGAGAGGCCGAGGGTACAGCAGCAGCAGCAACAGAGGCACATCGAACAGCTTTCGATCTCCTGCTCGCGCTTGAAGAAGGGAATCCAGTACTCATCCAATCGATCGATGATTTGTGCCCACTCCTCGGGCGGGATGAGGCCCTCGAGTTCGGAAGGGAACGTCGGATCGAATGCTCCCAGCTTGGGCATTTCATCGCGCGACATAACCACTTCCTCTGGCACCTGCTGTTCCATGCGTTCCCGCCGGGGTCGCCGCACGATGATAGTCGCCATCTTCGCTCCTTCAATGCAATTCGATCAATTGAAGCAACGATGAACTCGCCGCTGTTGCCTCAATATCTGCGGACATTCGGAGTCGGGAAGTGGCGCCAAAGTGCAGAGCCCCGTCCTCTGCTACCAACTCACTGGCAACTTCGAGCGACCCTCTCTGCTCTGCGCACCTTCGCAGTGACGTCCGACTCTTGGCCAAGAGTGCTTGCACATGTGTCGCTTCCAACGTCCCGGACACGTTGCGCTCGCCGCTGCTGCGCGTGTAGTTTTTTATTTTTATTTCTATGTTTTTTGGGGCAAAGCGAGAAAAGTTGCGAATTGGTCGCGAGAACGATTGGAAACAAATCGCATTGATCACAAAGAAGAGAACACAAAGGATGCCGAAGGTGCGAACGTCGAAGAAGCAACCGCCGGAGGGATGGGAGCTTATCGAGCCCACGCTGAATGAGCTGGCTCAGAAGATGAAGGACGCCGAGAACGATCCCCATGAGGGCAAGCGAAAGGCTGAATCGGTGTGGCCCATCTTCCGTCTGCATCACCAGCGCAGTCGATACATCTTCGACATGCACTACAGGAAGAAGAAGATCTCGCGCGAGCTCTACGATTGGTGCCTCAAGGAGAAGTACGCCGATGCCGCCCTCATCGCCAAATGGAAGAAGGCGGGATACGAGCGATTGTGCTGCCTGCGATGCATCCAAACGCGCGATCACAACTTCGGCAGCACGTGCATCTGTCGCGTTCCCGCGGACAAGCTCGAAGAGGGCAAGATCGTCGAATGCCTGCACTGTGGCTGCCGTGGCTGCGCCAGTGGTAGCTAGTCCTCTTTCTCCATTTCCTTTCTCCCTGCAACCTCCCTCTACGCACCGCGCTATACGAATTTTGCTTCTTGATTCCATCATCCCACATCAATGGAATCTCTCTCTTGTAATGACTCTCTTTGTTCGCGTTGGCGCGCCTCTTCACCGCACCAAGGTGGAAGTAAAAACCCGTTCACACTCGATGGATAACCATATCTCGCTCTACCCTGGCTTTGCAACTACTAACAACTCTATTCAGGCCAATGTGCAGAACATACCATCAGCTCGTCTGATGTCTTCCTCCTTCTCATTCCTTTGTCTTCTTGCTGCTGCTCTCCTTCTCCTTCTCTTTCTCCTTCTCCTTCTCGCTCGTCCTGGCCTTCTTATCAGATCCGTTCTCGAGCGGCGAGACAGCACTGCTGCTGCCGCCCAGCAGCTTGTCCCGCAGCCGGCTGCCCTTCTTCCGCAGCGTCCGCTCCTCGCCCGAGCCCGTCTTCGACCCGCCCGACGTGTCGTCCACCAACAGAAGCAGGCCGCGAATGCCGCTCCCCTTCCGCACCGTCAGCGGCAAGCTCACGACCGGTGTGCTCATCGGCTCGATCACCGCCTGTGAGCCGCTGCTGCTGCCGCTGCCGCTCAGCACTCCGCCGCCGCTACCGTCGCCTCCGTCTTCCGAGCCGGGCTCCTCAGTCGAGGCCGAGAGCGACCACTCGTTCTCGGTCGTTGACGACTTGCACCCGGTCGCCCCAAAGGACAGCTGGATGCCGTTGCCGCTGCCGTTGAGCAGTTCGGCTACCGGCTGGCCCTCCCCCGTGTCGCCGCTGTCGCCGCTGCCGCCGCCGCCGGCGGCGGAGGAAGTCAGGCTCCCACTCCCTGACCCCTCGTCCTGCACGTGGCTCCGCGGGAACCAGCCCTTCCGTCGGCCCAGCACGCCCTTGTACCGGTCGCCCTCCACCTTCAGCACCGTGATCACGTTCCCCTTGTTGAAGCTCAGCTCGCTCCCCACTCTGCTCTTGTAGGTCCGCACGGCCCTGCAGGGAGAGACACCGACCACGCCGCCAAAGTCACAAAAATGTCAGATGGCTGATGCTGGGAGGTGTAGCCCTCTTACCTGACTTGCCGGAGCTCGTGTCCGAGTTCCTTGAGCGCGTCGTGGTCGAAGTTGATCTCCTCCTCCACCAGCACGCCGTCCATCGTTCGCACGATCTCGTCTCCGCTCCCTGGTACGTTGCGCAACACCACCACTCAGATTCTGTCTGCACACAACACACCCGGCACAGCAGCTGTTGGTGGTGCGTCACTCACCAATCTCTCGGTCGGACTGCGCCTTGGAGGCGTGGATTCGAATCTCATTGACCCACATGTCCCGTGCCTCTTCTGCACACAGCCAAAGAGAGCGCGCACCACATGCCTGGTCAGCAGTTTGCGCGCCTTTCGCCGCGTTCGCGGATCAGGACCGGTACAGTACCCGTTTCAGTGTAAAAGAAGTATGTGTGCAGCGACTTGATCAGCAGCGAGTTGTTCCGCTGCGTCTCCTTCTCCGCTTCCCTAATCAACGTTGTGCCGTGTGCTTCAGTGGGGTGTGTGTGTGCGTGCGTGTGTGTTGTGTGTCGTGTGTGCGTGTGTCGTGTGAGAGTGTACCGTGCGCCGACGATGGTGGAGAGTGGTATGAAGCCTCGTGGCTTGTGCTTGTTCTTGCTGGGGAACCACGAGAAGTTCTCCCGGTCCAGCAACACGTGGTACTTGGTCCACCCCGGCTTCCCTGCACCATCACACATTGCAGACCAGCCAAACATTAATAATGTTAATAATAATCATCAGAAACTAACTCTTTTCACATCATCTCTCGATGTGTTGGGATGCGGGGAGACCTTTGATTCTAATCGAGGGCGTGGTGTAGACGCCCTTCATCTTGTACATGATGCCCCGCAGGGCTTTGGTATGATAGTAGGTGATCTCCTGCAGCAGCTTCTCCAGCACCTTATGTACATTCCGCCCCGACTTGGCGCTCGTTTCTGTGATGGATGGACATTGATGTGGTTGGTGCACCTTCGCTAACACTTGTAGTGTAGTGTGGTGGGGTACCAATGAGCGGACAGCCATTGTCCTCGGCGAATTTGACGGCCTGGGTCTTGGGGACCTGTCGCAGTTCGTCGGGCACGTCGCCCTTGTTGCCCACGATGACGATGGGCATGTCGCGCGTGTCCTTTAGCCGCGCCCGACACAGATCGTTCATGAACACCTCCACCTCCTCAAACGACAGCCTGGTTGGTGACGGATTCCAGCTCTCCATCAGAACACCAACGCGGTTACTTCGGACAGGTAAGATGAGGCGATGGTACCGTTGCGTCACGTCGTACACGAGAAGGAATCCCTTGGCGGCTTTCACAGCGTCCAGTCTCTGTTCACTAAACTGTTCTTGTCCCGCTGCGAACAGAAAGATACGGTACACTGTTGGACCTGAAGAGCAAGAATTGACCATTGCAAGGAGTAAAAGTACCCGTATCGAGGAGGGTCAAGCTGTCTGTAGGGAGTGGTGTTCGAAAATTCACTTCAGGTTAGTCTTCTTATTATTCTTATTCTTCTTCTTTTTACTTATTTTTTTAAAAGATATGATGGTGAGGGGGGGTACATGTGCGGTTTTCGAAGTGGTAGGGGAGCTCGTATTCGTCGAGGAGGGTGGGGTCGTTGTCCTCCACCTCCTCGAATCGATCGTGTAGCATGCGGACGATGAGGGACGATTTGCCCGTGGCGCCCCCGCCCATGAGGGCGATGGTGAGCTTCTCGACCACGTCCACCCCCTCGTCCCGTGTCGTGCCCCCCTCCTCCTCCCGCAGTACTCGGCCCTCGTCGCTCCTGCTGATCGGCGGAACACCGCCTGACGATCTGCGCAGACCGACCCGCGAGTGTATCAGCGCCGTGGTCGACGCCCCCAGCGACACGGACAAGGGGGCGGGGGTGAACTCGCCGATCACCTCCTCGTAGTTGGGCTTCGCATCCGAATGCGCCCGCGACCCCCTCCTTGTCGGACGCTCCATCTTTCTTCCTCTCGCTTCGATTTCTTCTTTGCTTGACGCACTCGATCGAGTGTCGTTGTGTTTGTGCTGTTGGCGCACAGAGTTTGGCTTACCTTTTGTGCCCCAAAGACCCTAAAATGGAAATGGCCTGTGCTGTTTTTTGACGCGGCCTTGCGCTTTTGGGACCGACGGTGGGCTGGGGCATGTCATGACTCGGGCACGCTGCGTCGTTGGGCGGGGCAGAGCTCCGGCTCGGGCGTGCTGGGCAGGCTCCCTCGGTGCGACCCAACCGGGCTCGCCTTCTGTTTGTTTGTCCGCCCCAAACAATAACCGCGGGGCGTGTGTATGAGCTCTCGTGTGTGATTGTGGGCAATGCGATGGGCAGCGTACCGTCCACGAGTGCACGCGCTCCAGCGAGCTCGGCCCAAACCCAATGCCGAACGAGAGCTGCTTCCTGTGCCCGAATCGCCGCTGCGGCACGGCCTCCTCGTCCTCGTCCTTCTCCTCCTCCTGCGGCGTGGTCTTGGTCTTCTCTCCCTTCTTGTTCGTCTTCTTGACGTTGTTCTCGCTTTCGTCTTCGCTGCCGTGATCGTTCTCGTCGTTTTCGTTTTCGTTTTCGTTCTCGCCGTCGTCGTTGTCGTGGTGAGTGGCGCTCTTCGTCTGGCCGGCCAGCTGTTGGAGCAGCCGCTGCCGTTCGAGCATCTCCCTGGCCCGCTCCTCCGCCCGACGCAGGGCGCGCTGCTCCTTTTCCGTCTGCTCCCGCTCCCGCCGCTGCGCCAGGTCCTCGGCCGACTGACTCCGTCGCTTGATACGCTTGCCCTGGCGCGCCGGGCTTGCACCACCGGCGGCCACGCCCAGCCGCTCGGTGCTGGCCGCCTTCTCCCGCTTCTTGACCAGTTCGTGCACCCGCTGCCGCCGCTCCTCGATCTCCCTGAGCTTCCGCCGCAGCCGCTCGTCGTCCTCGGCGGCAGCGCTGGCCGACGACGTCGACAATGACAACGGCACCGAAGGCGACAGCCACGACGACGACGACGATGAAAGAGCTGCGCAGGACGCGGATCTGGGGGACACGAGTTCGGTGCGCGGGCTTTCGACCTCCTCCATTTCGAAGATGTCGCTGTCGTCGTCTTCGCTCTCCTCGGTGCGCAGCGAGGAGCCCTCGTCGTCGTAGTCCCCGTAGCTGATGCTCGTGCGCGAGTCGCTCGTCTCGCTGATGCTGCCCCGCTCGGCCGACTGGTCCGCGGCCTGCTCGAGCGACGGCTGCGGCTGCTCCGCTCCGGAGGTGGCAGGCGGCGTCGTCTCGTCGCCCACCACCACGATCGCCGGCATCTCGCGGCTGGGCTTCCGGGCGATGTTGCCCTCCTTCCACTCCATGTCCTTGCGCCTCTCCTTCACCACCACCTCGGCCTTCACGACGACCTTCATCTCCATCTCCGCGGGCTCGCCACTTGCCTCGTCGAGGCTTCGCTCTTCTGCCTCTTCGAGGGAGGCGGCCGTCGTCGTCGTCGTCGTCGTCGCTTCGCTCTTTTTTGCCCGCGGCGACGCCGGCGATGGGACTTGCGGCCGCGGCAACTGGTCTTCCGCGCCGCCGTTCCCCTTCTCGCCCATCGTCAAGCGGCGAGGCGCCTCCGACGACAGTCGTCCCAGCGCGGGCTGCAGCTGATCACCATCTTCACCACCGTTCTCGTCCGCACCTTGTCGCTGTGCTCTCGACGCAGAGGCGGCGGTGGCGGCGACTGGCGACTGAGGCTGGGCCTTGGGCTTTAGCTGGGGCTGGGGCTGGGCTCCTCCGGCTTCGGGCTTGGGCGAGTGGCTGAGCTCGACGGCGGTCCGCTTGCAGGCGCGCACCTTGCTCTGCCACTGGGTGAACTTGGCGGCGAGGTTGTCCAGGCGGATGTTCTGGTGGTAGCGCTCGGCCTCGTCCTCCTTCTTGGCGGCCTTGCGGCGCTGCACACTGCACGAGTACCGCGCCGACCGCCGCTTGATCTGGCAAGACGCCCGCGCCTCGTGCTGCGAACGCCGCTTGCCTGCCCGCTCGTGGGCGCTTTGCTGTTCGACGGCCGCCGAGAGCAGCGCCTCATGGCGCAGGCTCGACGCGTCCGTTGCCACCGAGTCCACACCCGGCACTGGCTCCCCGTTCTGCGTGGCGGCCGACTGTTCGGCCGGGGCGACGTCGGCGACTACGCCGTCCTGCGGTGCGGGCGGGTCGATTGATGGCGGCTCCGGCTCGGGCGCAGACACGACCACCAAAGGCTCGGGCGCAGACACGACCGCCAAAGGCTCGGTCGGCGCGGGTGGGTCGATTGATGGCGGCTCCGGCTCGGTAGGCGTCTCTTTCTGCTTCTGGTCGTCGGGGACCGCCTCGACCTCGACTTCGACCTCGACAGCATCGTAGGCGGCGTCGTGGGGGTAGTGGCGCGCGAGAGCGGCCTGCAGCTTGGCCAGCACCTGCTTGAACGAGGGGCGCTTTCTGGCGTCCGGCTGCCAGCACTCGACGATCAGCTCCCTGCGGCGAGTTGGGCCGGCGTGTGATCAGTCGATTGGGGTCGCATGTCGACATGCGTGTGTCGTGTGTGTCTTGTGTGTCGTCGTGGGAGGGCTGGGGATTGGTACCGGTACTCGGGCAAGCACTCATCGGGGAGAGCGGGGCGGACGCCGCCGATGATCTTGGTCTCGAGCTTGCTCATCCAAAGGTCCTCGGCGAAATAGCGGTGCCGCACCAGCAGCTCGTAGAGAATCACTCCGAACGAATACACGTCTACGCGCGCACGCCACACATTGCCGTAAGCGAAATAAGGTGCGATGACCGAGGCTGAGACCAGTGTACGTGCGTACCGCTCTTCACCGAGTAGTCCTTGCCACGAATGATCTCCGGGGCCAGCCACACTATCACCAACCACGACACACAGGGCACACACGTCACACGGCCGACACACCAACGTATGGCACGAAGTGAAAAGGTGAAATGGCGTGGAAAGAGAGGGGCGAGGACGTACCGGGACAGTCGACCTTGCGGCCCACGGCCGAGAGGGCTGAGGAGGACACGCCGAAGTCGATCACCTTCGCGACCACCTTCGACTGGGGAGAGATGTCCGCCAACTGCACATAGTTGACAAACCGGTTAAGCCGAGGGATGTCGTGTCGTGTCGTGTCGTGTCGTGTCGTGTCGTGTCGTGTCGTGTATGTGTATGTGTGTGTGTTGTCAGAAAAAGAGAAAGGCGAGCCATACCATAATGTTGGGCGTCTTCAAGTCGCGGTGCATGATGGGCGGGTTCATGGAGTGCAGGAAGGTCATGCCCTTCGCCACGTCTTTGGCGATCTTCAGGCGCAAGGGCCAGGTCAACGCAGTCTCTGCACGGAGACGAAGTCGATGAGACATCGTATCTTCGTGTGCCGTGCGAAGCGTGTTGTGTCGTGTGTCGTGTGTGTTCGTGTGAAAGATACCGCTTGCTTCGCTCTTGATGAAGTCCCATAGATTGCCGCCCTCCATGAACTCCGTCACGATACAGCAGCAGGGCTCCATGGTGAACCCTTTGAGGGGCACAATGTTGGGGTGCACCACACCACTGTGTACAACAGAACGCGAAATCAGAACACACGCGCCACCGCACACGCAGAGAACGAGCGACACGATACACCAATCGCACACGCACCACCGCACACGCAGGCGAAGGGGCACAGCTCGTACCTCATGATCCACACTTCATTCCTGAACTCTTCGATGGCCCTGACGGTGTCCTCCGGCGGGAGATCCTCCTCTTCGGTGAACATCAGCTTCTTCACGGCGACCGTCTCCTCGTCGTAGTCCTCCGGCTTGCCCTTAAGCTGCGCGGACTCGTCCTCGGTGTCGGTCTCGGTGTCGGTCTCGGTGTCGGTCTCCGTTTCGGTGTCCGACTCCTCCATCTCGCTGAAGTCGTCTAGTTCGCTGTCCTCCGCGTCGTCTTCGTTCTTCTCCTTTCGCTTCTTTTTCTTCGGCTTTCGCCAGATCGCTCGATATACCTGCACCGCAACGAGACGCGTTTCCGTATTGATGAGTCCATGTGTGGCGTGTGTCGTGTCGTGTGTGTCACGTGGTTTACCTCGGCAAAGCTGCCTTTGCCGACCAGGTTGGCCAACTGAAGCTCGGTGAATTTGATGCGCGACGCCTGCAGATGAACCATCGCCACGTCCGGAACGAGCTTGTCCAGCCGCACGTAGTTCACGTTACGCCTTGGCGTGTCGGGAGCGGCCTCTGTATCATTGATTCACAGGAAGAGTGGGAGTCAGTCGAGGTGGTTGTCAGCGTGAGTGTTACGGGGCCGGCGTGTACCCAGCACCGGCGCCGGCGCGTCCCGCAGGCAGGTGGCGTAGGCACTGCTGCTCTTGAACAGCGCGCTCTGACAGTCCTGTACGATCGTGGGTGAGGCGTGAGTACGTGACGCCACGCGCGTGCGTGTGCTGTGTGTGTGTGTACCTGGAACGGGAAGTAGTAGGGCGGATAGATCTCGTTGTCGACGCAGTGCGCACACGGAACGAGGACGCGCACATCCAGACTGTACCAGTCGTTGATCAGCGCATCCACCGCCGCGAAGACCAGCAGCGAAAGC
Organism: Acanthamoeba castellanii str. Neff; assembly: GCF_000313135.1. Lineage (NCBI taxonomy): Eukaryota > Discosea > Longamoebia > Acanthamoebidae > Acanthamoeba > Acanthamoeba castellanii. Next base: position 176,517 of record NW_004457643.1, on the reverse strand, counting down.
GTTTGAAAGCTCTCTGCTCACACGTCACACCAAACACCTCACGTTACTCGACTCGTCATCATGACTCGGCGGCGTAGTGCCAGTGTGACCCTATATACCCTTGCGTTGCTTATGGAGCTCGAAGCGTCGGCTCAGTCGATCGCGTGCGTTCCGTGCCCGCTCCGCGGGGTTCTCCTCTTCGCTGTCCGACGAGGCCTGCTCGTCATCGCTCACCGTGCGGATGGTGATGTTGAGCTGATTGGACGACGGCAGAAACTCGACCAACACCTTCTCCGGGTGGTTGTGCAGAAGCAACCTTAGTGGAGACGGATTCGGGTGTGAGCGAACACGGCACACGGCACACGGCACACGGCACACGGCACAAGACACAAGACACACGACACACGACACACGACTGGGCCGAGAGGAGCTGAGGGGGTATGTACCCGTTGCGCCAGTATTTCTTGGCCTTCTCGAGCTTAAAGTTGAGGAGCCGCACCATCACGCGCCCGAAGAATCCCGCAGGCACGAAATTGAAACGGTACACCCGCCCGAACTCCGAAATGCCATCACCGCGCCTGCGGCCATCCGGGGGTGAGCGAGTCGGTTGAGGGGGGGGGGGAGAGAAAGAAAAAGAACGAAAGCGGAGGCGAGAGATACCTGCGCTTGGGCCACAGGGTGTCCATGTCCTTGGGCCGCTCTTCGGCGAGGAGGCACGGTATGAGACTGACGCCGTTGTAGTCGATCCTGGCGCCGGCGGTGATCTGGGACTCGGCCGCATCGTCGGCGTCGTCGTCGTTCGGCTTCGTCTCGTCGCGAGACTTGCGGGCCAGGGCCTTGTCGTTGCTGTCGGAACCAGCCCCTCGAGTGTGTACGTTGTCCATGGTGAAGGCAATCTCGAACCGGTTGAGCAGCGCCAGGATGAAGGCGTGAAGCGACGCGGGGAAGTCCGGCTCGCGCCACAGCAGAGGCAGCGTGGAGTGGTGCAGAATGCCCTGACGATCATGACGACGTCAGCGCACACACCAACAAACACACCTACAGCACACCCCAAACGCGCGCGCCACAGATGATACTGCGTACCTCTCGCCTGGAGACGTAGCTGTGCTTGGTGGTGACGATGGAGCTCATCACGTTGGTGAGCCACTGTGGGTCAAGGATGACCACGTCGGCCAGCTTTTCATCGTCGCCGAAGTAGATGATGCTGCCGAGATTGTGCAGAAGCGTCGTGGCGATCTCCAGCTCCTTATTCTCGATCAGACACAGCTCTATAACATCAAAGAGCCATTGTCCATCAGCTCACACGCACGCATGAAACACATCACCACGCACGCACGCACACGACACGATACGACACACACACACACACACACAACACACGTACGAGCGATGGACTTGTATTCCTCGTAGGAGATGATGGGGACCTGCACCCCGTTCGGAGACGACTTGTCGTGCGGACCGCCAGAGCCCGGGGCCTGCGGCTGATGGTGGGGCTGGTGCGGCAGCGGGGGCAGCAGGGCCGGCTGGTGGGCGATGCTCGACGTGCGCTTGCCCTTGGTCTTGTGGTTGAGAATGAGGCTCTCGAGGTGGAGGTAGGACTTGGGCAGCACATCGCCGATGTGGCCCTGCGCCACGATGGTCTCCTCGATCATGGCCTGCAGCACGTCCAGCCCCTTGCCCGTCGTACAACTCACGAATGTGATGCCCTGTGGTGCACCAGCCAGCGCCACACAAATTTTTCAGGGAACGGCCGACAAGAAAGCGAAATGGGGGGAAATGGACGTCGGGTGTACCCTGATGTTGGGGTAGCGCGAGGCGCAGAACTCTTCGACGTAGTGGCGGCGCAGCTCGAGGTAGTTGTTGGTGCAGATCTTCTCGTCGATGTGCGTGCCCACCACGATCACCGACGCATTCTTGGCGCGTGCTCGAATCGAACGCAACCTGTCCAGGGATTTGAAGGAAAAAGTGCGAACTCTTATTATTAGCGCGTGCGACGTCTCCCGCGTGGGCGAAAGAACGAAGAAAGAGCGAAGGAAGAGCGGAGCGAGGGCGGCGCACCAGAACTCGATGCGGGAGGACTGTTCCATATTGGGCTGGGAGACGTCGAACACGAACAGGTACAGCGAACGCTCAGAGAGGAAGAACTGGTGCGTCGAGTAGTAGATCTCCTGGCCTGCATCCACATGGGTCAATTGATAATCATTAGGTGGTCACTAACACTGCACCCACCTCATGCTGGCGATGCGGTCAAGTGTGAGTGTGTCTTACCCGCAAAGTCCCACGCGGAGAGGGTGACCTCCTTGACCTCGGCGGGGGCGCCGTCGTCTGCAGGCACCCGCACCGGAAGCACCCACTGCGAGATGTCGATGCCGTCGGTCGATATGTTGCTTCTGGAGTCGAAATGGCCAGGGGCGGTGAGTCGATAGATGATTCATCCATGTAAGGGCTGCAAGAAGGGGGAGACAGTACCCCTGTTGGCCCTTGTCGAGCGATTCGGACATCATCTTGCGCGGCGCCTTGCCGACCTTGGGCGACGAGTGATGGCGCAGGGCCCGCAGCAGGGTCGACTTGCCCACATTCTCCTGGCCCACCTGTGCCACCAACCAAATAAATAAATAAAAGTTAGTTTGATCACGAGCTCCCCCAACCGCTTTTGATGAAGATTGTGAGTGAATTGTTGATCGATTTTGTATAGGGACGCACCAGCATGAGCTTCATGCGGCTGCACTGCTCCTGTCCATCGAGCAACTGGCGCATGAACCGCAGCACCGCGTCTTGGCCTGTAGTTGGGGGAGTGGTAGCAGCAACAGCAAAGAAGAGTGTCAACAATGCGAGCGGATGAAGGTGTAAGGGGGTGAGGCAACGGACCCATGACGAGAATGGGGGGCTGCGGGTAGACGATTTCGTTGCCCTCGTAGTTGAGGTGGGTCAGCAGCGGGAGAATGGCCAGCTGGGGCGGCAGCTCGCGGACGGCGTTGTAGGAGAAGTCGAGGCTGGTGAGGCTCTTGAGCGAGCCCACCTGGATGGGCAGCGCGGCGATCTGGTTGAGGCCGATGTCGAGCGTCACGAGCGACTTGAGTTGCGAGATGTGCGGGGGCAGCGCCGTGAGCTTGTTGTTGCGGAGGTAGAGGAACTTGAGCGACGCCAGCTGCATGAGCGAGCCGGGGACCGACAGCAGCAGGTTGTCCGACAGGTCCAGGTACTCGAGCGCCTGCAGAGTGGAGAACGTCGACGGCAGCGTTGTCAACGCCAAATCCACCGCTCGAAGCTCGCGCAGAGTCGTCATCTGTGTCGTGTGTGTCGTGTGTGTCGTGTCAGCAGGAAATGTAGGCAAAGGGCGAAGGTGAAGGATGTAGAGCGTACGATGACTTGCTGCGGAAACGAGAAGTCGTTGAGCCGCAGGCGGCTGAGGTCGAGCTTGTGGAGGGCGCTCAGCCCGTGCGGGGCGCACGGCGGAAGGGCGGCGAAGAAGTTTTCGCTGAGGCTGAGCTCCTCGAGGTGCACGAGCTTCTCGAAGAGGGACATGGGCAGCGAGTGGAAGTTGTTGCCCTGCACGTCGAGCCGGCGCAGGTTGGTGAGGTAGTTGATCGACGACGGGAAGTCAAAGTTCTCGAGCGTGCGGTTGTGCGCGAGGAAGAGGTGGCGCAGCGACCCGGACAGGCTGATCAGCGACGAGGGGATCTCCTCGAAGCGGTTGTCGCTGAGGTCGAGCAGGGTGAGGTTGGTCAGCTGGGAGACCTCCTGCGGCAGCCGATCGATGCGGTTGCCCCGCAGGTTGAGCTCGCGCAGGTTGGTGAGGGTGAAGAGCGACCGAACGATCGGATGCTTGGCCGAGAAGGCCTTGAGCTGGTTGTGCGACAGGTCGAGCACCTGCAGGCGCTTGATGCGCTCGCAGTCGAGCAGCCCGAGCGACGAGATGAAGTTGTGGTCGAGCCGCAGCGCGCGCAGGTCCTTCAGCCGCCACAGGTGCCGATCGATGCCGCCGCTGGGACCCCACTGCTCCGGCTGCAGCTCGCCGCGGGTGCTCTTCATGAGCCGATTGTGGCCGCCGCCGCTGGCGCTCGGCGCGAGCGCGACCTGACGCATCAGCGCGACCGGCAGGGCGTGCAGCTCGGAGTTGGACATGTTGAGGTCGAGCTCTTCGTCCTTCATGTCGTCGGGTCGGAAGACTTCGCGCGCGCAGAAATCAAAGATCTTAGCGCCGGAGCGCATCTCCGCCTTCTGGCCCTCCCACCGCAGGTAGTAGCTCGTCCACAGCTTTGCGAACTTGGGCTTGATCGGCTGTCAGTGTGTGTGTGTGTGTGTGTTACGCCGTACACGCACGCCGGTGAGTGTCGGCTTTCAACTCCTCTTGAGGGCAACAGGCGGCGGTACCAGCGATTTACCGAGCGGGAACGCTGAATCGTCGTACACGGGGTTAATGTAGCCTTGTTTGTACACATCGAGAAAGCTCCACACCGAGACCTGTGCACCCAAATGTTAGTAGCTCGACACTGGACTCTGCGAGGCAAGAAGAAATATGAACTCGGTACGTACAGAGCCAGTGTAGAAGTTTTCGTCGTTCTTCTGCTTTTCAGAGTTGGCTAAGAATGTGCCGAATCGCGAGCTGCGGACAAGCATTGGAATGATTAGAATGGCCAGGCCATGGGCCGTGTTGAAGGAGTGGTCTATACCTGTACACGGCATCCATCAAGACGCTAAGATAGTCGGCGGTAAACTCCTGCAACAATTGAGCGCACGGCGCGGTGAGCTGAGAGTTGAACGCTGCTGCGCTGGGGAGTGCGTGGGCGCGCGGGAGAGTGAGTACGAAAGCCTGCGGTCGGAGGTCCCACAGTTGGTACACCGCATCGAGCCACAACAGGAACGTCCCGCACAACTGCTTGGCATTGCGGGAGGCCGACACCTTCTTCTTCGTGGGTCGCTGCCAGAACTTGTGTCCTACATGTATGAAAAACCATGCGTGTGCGTGTGAGAAAAAACGCGAAGGACTTGGACGCTACCCAGCGTACCAAAACTGAGCCACTCTTTTTCTACGAGGACGCTGAACCCCTTCATGGTGCGATAGTAGGGATCTGCGCATGTGTGAGACAATGCCAACATGTTCCATCATTGTGGACACACACGTGCTGCGTCATGACGATCGAGTGCGTGGGATATACGAACCGAGACAAAGCTGCGCGAGGGAGGTGATCTGTTGTTCACAGATGTTCTTCGCCACACCTCGAACGACCAAAGGCTCGTCGGTGAGCAGCACCGATGTGGCAATCTGCGTCATACATTCATACATAACGTAGGTGCTTAGTCTCATGCTCTGCTGTGCGAGTGTACTCTGGTTAATGGACAAGACGACACGTACCTTGGTGACTCGCAGGAGCTGCTTCACGCAGGTAAGCCATTTCGTCTCCTTCAGGTCCTCAGCCATCTCGATCGTCATAGTATCCAGCGAGGCGCCTGTCATTACAGTTAACGTCATCAAAACTGACACGCACAGCACACCTAGCCAATCGCACACGTACCGGGAGAGGCGTAGCGCTTCCACTTGGGGTAGAACTGCTTGATGTATTCGATCAGGCGCAGGAGGCTGTTGTTGACCTCCATTCGGTTCATCATGCTGGCTACGTGCACCTTTATCCGCTCTCTCGGCTCGAACACGTCGCCGCTCTGCCGCGTGAGACCCGCCAACGGACACACGGCCAATATGTGCAAATTCTGATGATGATGATGATGATGATGATGATGATGGATGATGGATGATGGATGATGGATGATGATGATGATGATGATGAGTGGCATCACATAAGTAGGCAATGATGAAGGGAACAGAAGAAGCGGCACGCACTGTGGTTTTGGGGTAGAGTTTGAGGATGTGCTTGAGGATGGGCTCCTTGAGCTCGCCCTCGGTGTGCCGGTCGGGCTTGTGGCCCGTGAGGCCTCCGTGCGTGTCGCGGCACATGTGGGAGCCCACATTGGCCGTGTAGCGAAAGATCATTCCCTCCCCGCCCGGGTTCTTCCAACTGAAGGCGATCATTCGCTTGGCGTAGAATATATCTACACATACATATTGTGAGTCTCTCTCTCTCTTTGTGTGTGTGTGTGTGTGTGTGTTGTGTGTGTGTGTGTGTGTGGTGTGTGTGTGGTGTGTGTGTGGTGTGTGTGTGTGTGTCGTGCATTTGTAGAAGCGGACGGCGCACCTGATTTGTACAGCTTGGCTTTGTTCATGGATCGCGGAATGAGGAGCTTGCCGGGGTAGGTGGGACTCTTCTTGTGCTGGGAGTTCTCAATCAGCTTCCACTCGTTCTTCTCGCCGAAGCCGACGCCCTGCCGCTCCAGCTCGCGCTCGAGCGTGTAGATGGGCCACCCAGCCAGCTCGGAGGCGATGGGGTACCGCTCGTTGTTTTGAAATGCGTAGAACTCGCGGACCGAGGTGCACGCAAAGTGCGCCTTGAGGGCCTTGAGGGCCAGCTGCTGATCATCGCCCCGCGAGAAATGCAGTGCCACCGACCTACGAATAGTGCCGTGTGTGCCGTGTGTCGTGTGTGCGTGTGTCGCGTGTGAATAGAAAGCAGTTTGTGTAAAGGTGCTGTGTGCCTAGGAGCCACCTGAAGTCCTTGCAGTCCACGACGATGTGCGCTCCCAGATCTTTGTCAAGTGACGCTTTCCATCGCAGGATGAGGTTATAGGGGATCCAGTACTTTCTGTCTGCCGCCTGCTCCACGCACCGTCGCAACCACCATCACAAAAAGGAGAATTAATACTGAAAATAATTGGCAAAAAAATAATAATAATAGGAGGGGCAGCGCACCTCTTGGCTCAGAAACAGTCGATAGTTGGTGAAGTGGAGGGTGCCCTTGCGCGGCAGATCGCCTCCGCCCTCTTGACGCACCACCACTTCGCCCTCGGCCGTCTTGAGCACCTTCTCGCCCGACAGCAGGCCTTGGCTTTCATCGATCTGCCAGGCCCGTAGCACAAAAATATTATTATTATGAAATATATTAATTTCTAGAAAGAAAAATAATAATAAAAACAGGCCCAGCTGAACAAAAGAACGGAGACAAGGGACGGGGGGAGGGGAATTGAAGGTGGAGGGACGCACCCCGTCTGCAGAGTAGTCGGAGGGGTTGAGCAGAGAAGCGAACCGATCTACCTCCCCCTCGTCATCTGACCGAAAGGATCCGTCTTCTCTGAGCGACTCCATTATTTCGTCTCCATCTTTTGCCTTGCCCCTTCTGCTGCTGCTGCTTTTCTTCTTCATCTCTCGTTGTTACGTCGACGAAGCGGGCCGCCCCGAACCCTCTCTGACCGGCGCACTCTATTCCTCTTGAGGCGACAGCTAAATAAAATAAAACGAGGTTGGGAATTTTATGTTTTTTGGCCCAATACCGTGGTGTACACATTAATCCAGCCAATCAGAAACTCTCCACCACCGGAAAGGACAAAAGAAAAGACCACGCGCGAGATTTCGCAGTGTCAACCACCCAAGTGGTGGCCCCGACATCCGTACTGAAAAGCGCTATTAGGTGCAGGTACCGCTGATCCTCCATCGCCTTCCACCTCGGCACCTAGGACCTCAACGATCGCTTCAAGATCTTCAGTTCCCAGCCCCAGATCACCAATGTCGCCGACTGTAGTGGGTGAAAATTGTTTCTGAAACTTGCCTTCAAGGCCTTGCATTGACTGGCACTCGCACCGAGGACCGAGGGACCTGACGTAAACGTGAAGTGCACTATAGCCTCGGCGCGAGTGCAGGGCCTTGAAGGTCTCCGCCATGATCGCGTCCCGGAGGAAATTCTGCGCGGCAGCCTCAAGCGGACGCCACGGGGAAGGCTCTTCGTCTCGCGGCTTCTCAGTGCGCTCGAATTCAATCAGCCGCCCTGGGAAAGCCCTGCGCGCGTCCTGCTTGCAGAGTCTGGTCGCGAGCTTACGTGCGTCGCTACCACTGCGCGCGCACGTGTGATGCTTTGTGTAGAACTGGAGCCTGTCGTCGGCGATCGACGCCGTCCACTGCCAATGGCGCTCGCACTCCACCAGTACGGTTGGACCCTCCACGCAGGAAATGTGGATATGCAGAGTGGCGGGCTAAGATGAAAGATTAGGGTGGTCTTCATCAGCGAAGGGTCAAAGGGAGGGAGTGGTGCATGACATCGTGGTAAGCATCAGCACGGTATTGTGGTGTTAGGTGAGGTACCTTGGGGTTGGGGTTGGATTTACATGTGGGGATGTGGCCTCCCCGGGCTTGGGTGGTCTTAAAACCTCCGACAAAACAAAACGGACAAACAATCTAGAAGGGAAAGAGTGTTAAATGCATGCTACTTCCAACTCTTTGTGAACTGAGCTGTGTGAACCTGTTGTGGGGCAGTTGTTGAGGAGCTGGCCGCAGTTGTAGTGGTCATAGCTTGCTGGACGCTTGTGTTGGGAAGAGTGGGGACACTTGCACTTTCCTGCTCCTCACTGTGATGTGTGAAGGAAAACACTGTGGTGGTATTTGTAAGAATGTGGTGCATCTGGTACAGCAGCTGGTTGGTACTTGGGACAAGGATGCTGTCTAGAACTTCAAGTTCGTGCAAGTCCTCAGGTGGGTTGAAAGAAAGTTGGGAGAAGTAAATCTCTCCCACCACCCAGCAACTTGTCATGACCCTGTAGGCAGAGGTTAAAACGGCACCGCAGCAAGGGGCAACAAGCCAACAGTCGCCCTGGCATCTGGCCGTTACCTTGCCACGCCCCAGCCTGCTTGCGCTTTTCTGATTGTTGGTTGGCTGTGCAAAATAAAAAAAGAGCCTCAAAAATAAAGGTTGTTCACCCCAGAAGAAAAGATTGAATAACAAAAGGCATCCCTTTTTGATCTTTTCATTTGAAAAAGATGCCGCACGTGTACGCGATAGCGGTACTCAAGAATACCAACAATCGTGGCTCGGATGACGAAGGTCCAGCAGACTCTGTCTTCCTCGAACAGGAGTTCGAGCTGTCCGAATTTAATTTCTTTCTTCGCGGCAAGGCGAGGGAGATGATTACGTTCCTCATTCGGGTGGTCGTCCAACGCACCGAAGGGGGCTCCAAAAACATTGTGGAGGAGGGCGATTACCGATGCCACGCCTCGGTAAACCTGGATGGGTTGGCCTGCGCCGTCGTGACCGACAAGGACTACCCGGCACGTGTGGCCTTCTCCCTCTCGAGCCTCGTCCTCATGGGTACGCCGCCATTCTTGATACTTCTTTTCGATTTATCTTAGCGATTGATGCTAAAATAAACCAGAGTTTGTTACCGTGCACAGCGAGAAGTGGCGACAAGAGACGGCGGACGTGCAGTACAAGACGCCGGCGGTGGAGAAGCTGCTGATCAAGTACCAGCAGCCCGACGAAGCCGACAAGATGAACAAAATACAGAAAGAGATCGGTACGCTTTCCCCAATGCCCCTTTCGCCTCGCGTGTTGAGTGTGAGCCGTGCGTGTGCGTCCGTGTATTGACACACTTCCTTGGATTACAGAGGAGGTGAAGGATATCATGCATCAGAACATCGAGTCGCTGCTTGATCGAGGACAGAAGTTGGACGACGTCATCGCCCGATCGGAGGACCTCAGCGAGCAGTCAAAAGGGTTCCTCTACCAGGCCAAAGAACAGAACAGCTGCCGCCGCAACTGCACCGGCTAAGACCCACTGCGCTGCCTACCGCCGACTTCTTTCTCTGGGCGCAGTTGCCTCGCGAGCAGCGTGATCACGGGCAAGGGCTGCCCGAACCCCTCCACGCAAACAACTGTGCACTACTGATCACTGTAGAGGCAACGCCGTGAAGACGGTGAACAATAAATGCACGCGGACTCACCTTGTTGGCGTGCAACTGCAACTGCAACGCGTTTGTGGGCGAGGCGCGAAAATGCCCAAGCACAGAATCTTCAGAAAATGGAGAACCTCGCTGGCCTCAAATCAACAGAGTTGGCCTCGGCGTTCTTCAGTTGTGTCAGCGTACTGCAAACATGGTATGCCACATACTTGCTCAGTAAAGTTGATCAATGATTTAACGTCAAAATCGGCAGGCGATTTATGATATCTTATGAAGTTGAGGCACAAAAGGTGAGGAACGCTCCATCCTTACACTCGCTGGGGTGTTGGCGAGTCTACTATGCCATATGGGGCCTCGCCTACTTTTCTGCAGCTATGTTTCACCTAGTGTGTTCTCAGTCCTGCCCCAGTTTCACAGCTAATCTTGCATCTCACATCTTCTGATAGATGGACAGCCCCATCTTGGAGAAGGCAGACTACTTTGGGATTGCTCTTGCCCTTGTCTACCACACATCCATTGGCCTCATCTGGTATGTCTCTCTTAGTTAAACACAGCCTGATGGTGCTGACTTTGCATATCTTTCTTCCATAGTGCTACAAGGCTGCACCACTCTCAACCACTTATAGTGCTTGTGATGCTGCTGCCTGGATTGGTGGCATACCTTCACTACCTCACCACAATGCTACACCACTTTGACTATGGGTACAATCCATTCTTGGCCTTAGCATACCAAATTCAGTCTAACTGTGCTTGTGCAGCTTCCACATGTCTTTCTGTGCAGGCACAGCAGTTGTGGGAAGTGTATTGTGGGTTGTGGTTGCCTACCACAAACACAAAGAAATGTATGAATCCCTACGTCTCCAGCTCTTTTCAGTAATGCTGACTCACCTCCTCTTCAACACAAAGACATGCCAAGTATATCATGTATGCACTGATTTGGTCTGCTCTATGTGTGCTGCTTGAGATCTATGACTTCCCTCCTCTCTTTGAGGTATGCAACCCCTCATCCACATGCACATTTTCTTCTTACTTCTCCACTTATGCAGGTTTTTGATGCCCACAGCTTGTGGCATGCAACTGCATTGCTCACAGCCCTCTTCTGGCACCACTTCATTTTGTGGGACCTGGGCACACCAACACCATCTAAAGGGGGTGATAGTGTGACCCTGCTTATTGTACTCTTGGGCATTGTTGCCTATCTGCAGGTGGTGGCCTTTGTTGTAATTAAACTAAAATGATTAAGTCATTGTGATTTGGCCAATGTGCATTCTGAAAGGTCCACTGTTAATGTTCAAACATTGCTGTGGTGACTGGTTGGTTTATGCCTTCACTCCCATATCTTTACCGTGTGCAGCCCTGTCCATGAGACTGGTCAGTTATGTGTGCGTGCGTGCGTGCGTGGTAAAAAGATGAAAAGACGGACCGTTGCTGTCCGCCGCAGCCCTGAACATGCCCACACTGTTGTAGGGCATCGCCACCTCTCCGTCCTTGCTCACCGCGATCACGCCCCCATCGCCCTGTCATTTGGCCCGCGGTGAGCCCAGATTCCTACGAATCACGCTACAGACGAGCGAGCTAAGTGTGGAGGCGTAACGCGCACCTTGGCCAGCTTGGTGTGTACGACCAGGTCGGCAGCCTGCGCGACGCTGTGGCCACCGTACTCCATGAGTGCCGCGATGTCGTGGGCCACCACGTGCCGAATGAACTCCTCTCCGGCCCCGGTAGATGACACGGCGCACGACTTGTTGTTGGCGTAGGACCCGGCTCCGATGATGGGCGAGTCGCCCACCCGGCCCCACCGCTTGTTGGTCATGCCGCCGGTCGAGGTTGCCACGGCCAGGTTGCCCTGCGCATCGAGAGCGACACACCCCACGGTGCCCTTGACGTGCGCCGCCTCGTCGCTGCCAGCGCCGGCGCCGGCGGAGTCGGCGGTGGGCGACACGCCGCCTGCGCTGGTGCCCGCCAGCTGCGCAGGCGAGATCTTGGAATCGACGGTGGTCAGACCCGAGTGGTCCAACTGCACCTGGTCCGTGGCCTTGGCCTGCTGCAGCGCTCGATGCCTACGTCGAGCGAGAGCGTGTCGTCGTTAGTGTTGGTGTTGGTTGAGGAGGTGTGGCGAACCTGTGTTCGGTGTAGAAGTAGGAGTTCTCGCAGCGCTCGACGCCCACCACGGCAGCGAATTGCTCGGCACCAGCACCCGACAGCAGGACGTGAGACGTCTTCTCCATCACCAGCCGAGCCAGCGAGATCGGATTCTTGACCGTTCTGCACTCAGTGTCGTCAGAGGGTGCGTGCGTGCGTGCGGTCGTGCGTGCGTGGGCTTAACTTACTTGACGCCGCACACAGCGCCGCAGGCTAAGGTGCGCCCATCCATGATGGAGGCGTCAAGCTCCACAGTCTCGTCATGTGTGAATACCGCACCCCGCCCAGCGTTGAACAGTGGATCGTCCTCCAGCGTCCGCACCACCGCCTCAACCGCGTCCAGTGCCGTCCCTACAATTGGTCATTATATTATTATTATATTATTATTATTATTTTGTATTTATTATAAGAAATAAAAAGAAGGGGGGTACCTCCTTGGGCGAGAATGCTGACGCCAGTGTCAAGTGCGGTGCGCAGGCCCTTGAGGTATTCCTCACGGCGGTCGAGGGGCACTGAGCGAGAGATGGTGCCTGCTCCGCCATGCAGTGCCAACGCCCACCGCGCAACAGGCCCTCCTTCTGGTGCTCCGTCCATGTGGACAAAGAAAAGAAAAACATGGCCCTTCAATTTATATCTTCATTTCCCTAATACATACAAATATAAATATAAATGTAAATGAAAATAATAAAAAGCAGCAAACAACACAAAAGCGCCCATGCAGCAGGCGAAGAAGAAAGTGGCAGAAAAGAAGAAGAAGAAGATTCATCCGCTGATGCGGCTGCTCTTCGACACGCACTGCCACCCACAAGACGACACGTGTAACGTGGACCTCATTCCGCAACTGCCCGTCGCTGGCCTCTGCCTCATTGGCGTACGCGACATCGACTGGTGCCCCCTCCCCTGCTTCGCTTTCTTTTTATAATTTAAAAAATATTTTAAATTTTATTCGTTTATTTCTTTGGCGCAGGCCAGTGGTGGAGGAGCTACACAGCCGTTACGGGGACAAGGTGCGGGCCGCCTTCGCCGTCCACCCGTGGTACGCGCACCGGCGCGGTTCGGATTGGCTGGAGGAGCTCGAGGCCCTTCTGCGACGCAATCCCGCCGCCATCGTGGGCGAGATAGGGCTCGACCGTGCCGCCACGACTCCCGACACTGGTCGCTGTGAGCACCAGCACCAGCTCGAGGTGCGTGCGTGCGTGAGTGCGTGCGTGCGCGCCTCTCCACATTGTGCTGACGCCTGCGTGCACAGGTCTTCGAGAAGCAGTTTCGCTTGGCCGGGCGACTGCAGCGCCCGGTGTCGATCCACTGTGTTCGTGCCTTTGGTCAGTTTTTCGAAGCCGTTCAACAGATCTTGAAAGAAGGTGTGATGCTCTCTTTGATGACGCTCTTGCGAGGGCCTCGAGTGTCAACTTACTTGAGCTCTCGTTGACGGCAGACGGAAAGATGGCGCTGCCGCCCAGCATCATCATGCACTCGTATGGAGGCACGGCCGGCATGATGGACTCGCTTACCACGATGAAGCAGGGGATCGGGAGCCGGTTCTACTTCTCCTTCTCGCCCGTCATCAACATGCGCTCGCCCAAGACCGTGGAGGTCATCAAGCACATCCCGCAGGACCGACTGCTCATCGAAACCGACCAGAACACGCCCACATCAATCGAAGACGACATCATGGTGCGCGCTGGGCGCCACCGCCGCGTCGCGCGCCCACAGCCCTACAAGTGCTTGATTCGTTCTCACTCAATTTCTTTTTCTGCAGGAGATGTGTGAGATCGTGGCCAAGGCGCGAGGCTGGAGCGTCGAGCAGGCCGCCCGGATTACGCTGGAGAATGCGCAGCGGGTGTTTGACTTCCCTCGGATCGCGCCTGGCCCACCGGAGATGGACGACGACGAAGGGGCCTTCGCCTCCTTGGCCGGGCTCCACGTGCGAGACGACGACGGAGCGAAGGCCAACGCGACAAGCAACGAGAAAGACGATGACGAAGAGGAGGAGGAGGAAGATGATAGCGACGGTGCCTCCAGCGGATGGTGGGTCAAGAGACCATGAATGAAGCTTCGCCAGCTTCACCCCACGGCCCAATTGTTGTCGACACCACACGGAGGGTTGAGGTGCAACGCTCTTTTTCCACTCTTCACAGGCAGGACGAGCTGCGAGTTTATTCGATACCTCTGGCCCTTTGGGGGGCGCCAACACAAGAAGATGGAGACGCCCAAGTTCACGCTCAACCTTCCGACGAAGGCGAAGCGGACGGCGGTGAGGGGTCTGCCACCTCTCGATCTGGTGCAGGCCAACTTAGATCAGCCAACAGAGCCCCGTGTCTATGAAGTTCTGAGGAAAGGTATCACCTCAGCTTTCCTCATAACACCCCTTTACTTGTTTTTTGTTGATCTTCTTGTTTTTATTTTATTGTAATTATTATTGTTTTTAACCTCTTATTTATTGATTATTCTACCCATAGCCGAGGCGGGTAGGGTCACAGCGAAAAAATACCTTGGACCCAAGCTGCCGCCGATCAATGTCGTCAGCGACACCAAGCGACCGACGGACAACAAGCCTGTCTATGTGGACGGACAGGGCCGGCTCTACGACGCCTTCTACCGGCCCTTCACCGAGCAGGACTCGAAGCGGCTCATGTCCAGCCGGCTGGAGCAGCCGGGCGCCTTCCCGTCGCACCTCGACTACGCCACCTTCTCCGAGTACCAGGCCGCGGTGCTGGCCTGGCGGCAGCGCACCGAGGAGTCCCTCGCTAATCTGCAGCTGCCGCAGCTGATGGGCCGGGCCTACCCGCGCCCGCGCGTGCCCAAGCTGAGCGCCGACGAGGCCGAGGAGGAGGACAACCGCAGCGACGCCGACGACGACAACGACGGCACCCATGGCGGGTGCATCTTCCCCGATGACGTATGCGCGCCAGAGCCCATTGGGCACGACTCACTGCCGCCGTCACAAAGCCGTCCGACATCCCCGACCCTCCCAAGGGAGCGACCCGAGGACACGGTGCTGCACCTGCCGCCTGCGGCCCTGCGCACTCCGTTCTGGCTAAGCTGATGACGATGGCACTGACGGTCATTTGACGTCGTGCTAACGTTGCACAGATGGAGCTGGCTGCGGAAGACCCGGTCCGGCAAGAGGACACCTGGGACCATCAGCTCTTTCCCCGCCAGCCGATTCCCGACCTCTACGGATCGTTCGAAGGTGGTGACTGCTGTCTCAATAAGTTGCGTTGGTGTTATGTGGTATGCAGACTGATGTGTGTGTTGGTATGTGCACGCGAGTAGAGTATGAACACGCCCTCAAGCGCTGGGCGCTGGTGGTGACCAGCCTGCTGGATATCATCCCGCCACACCCTGTCCAGCTGATCGAGATGATCAAGCCAGCCGCCTCAGTTCAGGTCCGTTTGGCTCCAATGACCGGACGCTCTCTGCGAGCTCTCACGCGCTCAAGTTGTTGACACTCTTCGCCCCTGTACGCAGAAACCGGTAAAGGATTCTGTGAGCCTGGCCATGGCCATTCGCCGCCGATCGTACGCTGCAGAGGTCGATGATGAGTACCACGAGCAGGTCAAGAAACCCATCTTTAACGCTGAAGATGCCACCAAGGTACGCCCAATGGCGACACAACACAAGAATTCGAGGGGTACACGCACACTTACTTTTCTATTTCATCACAACATTGCCGATTCCAGGAACTGCTCTACAGCACCTTCGTCTACAACCCTCGCCCGCCTCCAGCTACAAAGACGGGATGGGAGAGAAAGACGGATAAGTTTGTCGCCCGCGACAAGTGGATTCAACTGCCGGTGAACGTGCAACGCGAGATCACTCGCCGCATCAAGGTCATCGTTCAGAAAAGGTTAGACACGACCACGGACACCACACACACACACACACCACACACACCACACACACCACACACACACACCACACACACAATACTGAAGTGCTGACGGACCGTACAATATTACATTTTGTGCTCTCCAGGAAGGCGAACTGCGTCAAGTGTGGCCATTTCAACTCGCCCATGCTTCCAAAACTACACGGCGTCTTTCCAGACCCCGACAAGCTCGCCGGCGGCCTCTCTGCATCCCGCTCATCTCTCTTCCTAAACCGAGACCGAGGTTCGCGGACGGGTCGTGTGTGTGTGTGTGTGTGTGTGTGTGGTGCATGTACGTCTACGGCAGGCTGCGGCCACTTCTCTGACTCTTCTTATTAGTACGAGTGAGCAGGCTCATCGCTGTGCGACGCACGGACCTCTCAAGCGAAGAGGCAGCCTCGTCAACCGATTCTCCCGCACTGGTGGGCCGAAAGCCGGTGCTGTTCTACCTTCCCGTTGATGACATTGGTACGTCTCGCCTCTAAGGCCTTGAGCGGAGGCAATTGGAAAGAGATTGGAGGCGAAAGTACTAATTTTCGCTTCCGCTGAAGGTCCGATCAACGTCAAGCGATTGAGCGTCGACAATGAGTACAAGCAGCAGTGGGCGAGACAGTTGCGAGCCCTCCAGACCGTGGGCAGGCACGACCGCTTGCAGTCCTGGTTTTGGCCACAGGTCAAGGACGCGGTAGGCATGCAATCGGCTTTACATTTAACCACACCTTCACCTCGCACGCTGATCATGGCCTGTGTGTGTGCGTGTGTGTGGCGGTGAATAGGTCCACGACCGGCACGTCGCTGAGCTGGCCCGCCTGGCTGAGCGGCGGAGCTCATCGGCCATGCCACCGGCGCAGTTCATCCGCCAGATGCTCAGCACGCACATCTACCTGGACAAATTCACCAAGCTCCTATCCCAACACACGTCGATCGACGACGTACGTTGGGCCTTTATTGATTCATTCATTTCTTTATTTCTGATTGTTGCGAACCTCATTTGACTGCGCTCCACCCAACACGCGCGCGCACCAAATCAGGGCGAAATGGAGTACGGCGACGAGAAGCTGACCTACGAGCAGCTGCTCCTGCAATGCGTCAGCCCCGACACGTTCAGCAGGGACGTGCTGTCGCTGTTCGACGACAGCGCCTCAGAGCTGACCCACGCCAAGGTTCGGCGTTGGCCTGCCTGCCTCTAGCTTTTCGCTTTCAGTACTGATTGGTCCCACTGTTTCCCTCCTTAGCTGGCCTACTTCGTGGGGCAGGTGATGCAATCCCGCATCGCCAAGCAAGTGCTCGAGGGCCTCGTGTCTAGCCCAGGTGCGCTATGGCCGCCTATTGCCGACAACAGGCCTTGGTCCGTGGAGCTGATCACCGTGAGTCTTGTGTTTGTGTTGGGTTGTGATTGTGGTGGTGGTGAGCAGACGCGACCGGGCTCTACTATTTTGCGCACGCGATGACGCTATTCGATGAGATACCCGTGGATCTGTGGCCCTATCGCGCCTCGACCATGGAGTCGGTGTTTGTGGTACGTCTGGACCGCTCTCTCCTCTTTCCCTCACCGACTGAGACGCACCCCTGATGGTTGAACCCTGCACTCTGCACGGCGGCGGCGGCGCAGCATACGGCGAGCCGCAAGCGGGCCGACGTCGAGCCGCTGCTGACCGCCCTGTTCCGGCACTACTACCTCAAGGCGGCCTACGCCACGGCCAAGAAACAGAACCTCCTCTACTTTTCCATCACCTATGAGCTCGCCCGCGCCGTCAAGGTATTCTTTAATACGGAGAGGTCTTATTCGACACACATCTATGACACACACACACACACACACACACACACAAACTAACGCCCAAACGCCAGACCACGACAGAGTTCCTGGAGCAGGGGCTGGCCTGGCGAGACTACGCATTCATCCATACCGACATGTTCAATGGTGTGTGGGTTCCTCCTCTCCATCACTCATGGGAGGTGGTCAGTTAAGACGATTTCGATGGCTACGTAGGGGTCCGATCCCAGTCTTCGCGGATCAGCGCGGTGTGGCTCTTCGTGTGGGTCCAGCTCCTGCGCCACGACTCGGAGGCCGTGCGGGCTGCGTTGGCCGCCCCGCAAGCGCGGCTCATCCCCAACCTGCGGTGCATGGGGACCGACGGCGTGGGCAGGTGGCGCCACGTCCAGGTCCGTCCACCACCTCCACCTCGATCTCCACCACCCTAGACCATGCCTGGATTCACCAACCAGGCTGACCCGCGCTGATCTGGACTACACCTGCAGTACGCCGTGCGCCGTATTTTCGAGGTGATGATGAACAGCGAGTTCTGGAGTGGCGCGTTGCACGCCTACTACTCGGACTCGGTCACCAAGCACCACATAATCATGGTACTTACCAACATAACTTGAATTCCAGTGGAATTAGTTAGCACCAGTGTTGGTAGGCCATCGGGTTTAATGTGGCGTGTTGGGTCTTGGGTAGGACCTGTCTGAGTTGACGGAGAACTACGGGTCGTATGCGGCGAAGAGCGACCGCCCGCCCGCGTTGCTGTCGCAGATGGTCGCGGAGCTGTGCACGCGGGCAATGCAGGCCCGGACGGGCAAGCTCATGCTTACTGGCCGCCTCTTTCGTGAGCTCTGGGCCACGATCAAATCCGTGCCCAATTCCCAGGTTCGTCATGCGATTGTACGCGGTTGTGCCTGCTTGCGCGTGCGCGGTGCGCGTTTACGTGTGCGACGAGGCGTGTGCGTTCGGTGTGTGAACGAGTTTCCCTCAATTGGTGATCACTGGGCTGACAGATTTTGGAGCTGCTAACGGGACTGCTGGCCGATCTGGCCAAGACTCTGCTCGAGCGGGGCGACATCGTGTGCGAAGAGGTCAGAACACAATATCTTACTCTCCGCGCATCCTTTACGCTCTCACGTTGAGATTATCTGACACGTTCCTCACACCACACACATACACACGCACGACACACACGGCACACGGCACACGTAGGATGTGCCCTCGGCAGACGAAGAGCGACTACTCGTGTTGCGTATCAACGGTGGGCAGGCATTTCTTCTCATGTTCTCTCACAACATTTTTATCCGGAGACTAACGTTGGTGCGGGCGGTCACTCCCTCTCTCTCTCTCTCTCTCTCAAACAGATCTGCATCAAATGATCGCGCTCGCCACGACACCCGTTGCACCTTTCCTTCCGAGTTCGATTCGAAAGTCGAGAGCTAGTTCGAAGCTGCTTCTCTCAGTTCTCTCATTTTTCACTTCTGTCATTCCCACTAAGCCGCCTTTGCGCCACGCAGACGTGCTTCGGTGTCTGCGGTATGTCGTGGTCGTGCACCACACGGACAAGTCGAGCGTGTGGCGCCTCATCAAATCGGCCCGATTCTTCTGGTCCCCGTACGGTCTCCCAACCAAACCATGCAATTCTTCCCCCCCCCTTTGACGGCTGTCGTTGTGTGTCGTGTGACGCGTGTCGTGTCGTGTCGCGTGTTGCGTGTGACGAGCAGCCTGGTGCGGTGCTGTCAGGGTGGCGGAGATTGGGACATCTGCAAAGCGGCCTGGAAGCTCTTCTACACGGTCGTCAAGTACCAGCCGGGCACCCTTCCGCGGCTCCTCACCACCAAGCTCCTCAAACAGGTCGACGGCCAGTGGGTCGACGCCGGCAACTCCGGACCCGTACGCCTCCCCTGGCGTTGTGTGCGCGTGCGCGTGCGTGTGCGCATGCGTGTGCGCATGCGTGTGCGTGTGTGTGCGTGTGTGTGTGCGTGTGTGTGCGCGCGCGCGCGATGGTCACTTAATGATTACGTGCAGGTGTTGGAGTTCGTGCTCGTCATGTCGTCCATGCCGGACATGGTCATCGCCAACAGCTTTCACTATCTCGCCAAGGTCTTCCTGCTGGAGGCGAGCGAGCGACGGAGACGGGAGCAGGGCCGGCCGCCGATACGTAAGGACGGCGGGTCGGGCCAGCTGGAGCGGGACGTCAAGGAGCTGGTCAGCTTCTACCAACAGAAGGCGACGTTCCTCCACGTCAACATCACCTACACCCACTTCGCCATGGCCGACCGAACCGAGGCCCAGGCCAAGTTCCAGCAGATGGCCCTCTTCTACCACGCCATCACCACCTCCCCCGCCTGCGCCCCCATCTACCAGGCCGCCCTCAAGGTTCCATTTTTTTAACCCCGCCTCCCACCCACCGGTGCTGTGTGTGTTGCGTGTGTCGTGGGTGCCGTGTCTCGTGTTGTCTACGTTTTTCTGA
This sequence comes from Acanthamoeba castellanii str. Neff, assembly GCF_000313135.1. Classification (NCBI taxonomy): domain Eukaryota; phylum Discosea; order Longamoebia; family Acanthamoebidae; genus Acanthamoeba; species Acanthamoeba castellanii. The sequence continues at coordinate 156,512 of NW_004457643.1, read as the reverse complement.
CGTCGCGCACCGACTAGAACGCGTCGTATGCTGCGGGCATAGAGAAGATGAAGGCGTTGTACATCCCCAAGAGCAAGTACTACTCGGCCGGCAGCGCAGCCAAATAAATTGGTGTTATTGTTTTTACATGAGACAAGAAGACAACGTTGGACGTGTAGCAAGAAGCGTTCGCCTCGTTCTCAGTCGCGATCTCTACCGTCCCGCGAGGGTCCTCTTTCGCGTTCCCTGCTTCGCTCTCTGCTGCGCTCCCGGCTGCTGTCGCGTTCCCTGCTCCGCTCTCGGCTGCTGTCGCGCGGATCTCTTTCTCTTTCTCTGCTCCGCTCTCGGCTACGCGACTCTCGCCCGCGCTCCCTGTCCCTGTCCCCCTCCTCGTCCCTCTCTCGCCCTCGGTGCCGCCGCAGCGCGTCCGGGCTGCCGCTGCTCCCTTCGACATCGTCGCCACCACCCGAGCCGATTGCGCTCCCGCCTCGGCTGCGCGGCCTCCGCCTCCACTCGGCGCTATCGGGCGAGCCCGGCGCCGGCTCGCGCTCACCCCTCGAGCCACCGCCGCCGCCGGTGGTGGTGGTGCTTGCGTTGCGGTCCCAGCCGCAGGTGCGCTCGATAATGTCGAGCCGCATCTCGGCCTCGATGCGCTTGCGTCGCTCGGTCTCGAGGAGGCGATAGTCCTCCTGCCACTTCTCGTGCTCGATCTGCAGGACCAGCTCGGCCTCGATGCGCCGCCGCCGCTCGGTCTCCAGCTCGCGCCCGTCGTCGTCGCCGCTCTTGGTCCACCGCGCCCGCTCGATCTCGAGCCGCATCTCGGCCTCGATCCGCTTGAGGCGCTCGGCCTCGAGCTCCCTGAGCTGCTCCTTCTCCGCCTGCACGGCCCGCTTGGTCTCGATGTCGAGCTTGAGCTCGGCCTCCATCCGCGCGCGCCGCTCGGCCTCGAGCTCGGTCTTGACCCGCACCAGCTCGCGCTCGGCGTCGATCCGCCTCTTCTGCTCGGCGATGATCACGTCACGCATCACCAGCGGCGTCTCGCTCAGGTAGCCCACCAGGCCCTCCGCAGCGCCTCCGCCGCCGCCGCCGCGCTTCTTGTCCTTCTTCGTAGACCCCTTCGACGTGGCGGCGGCCAGCTGAAGCGAGGCCAACTGGTTGACGCTGTCGGCGTGCAGGCCCTTGATGTCGCTCGCCGACAGGCTGCGCCGCTTCTCCGACTCGATCAGCTCCACGCCGCCGCGCGAAGCCGCACCCGGCACCACCACCGGTGGGCCCTCGCTGCGCCCGACCACCGTGAACGTCATCGTCTCCTCCGCCGCCGCCGCGCGTGTGTTGTTGTGGTGGTTGCTGGTGGGGCTGGTGGCCGCTGCTGCGGTGGTGGCCGGCGCCTTCTCGCGGTCCTTGATGTAGTTAAGCAGAATGTTCTGCGTGGTGCGCACCTCCTGCTTGGGTCCGAGGTCGTCGTCGCTGTTGTTGCCGATGAGGGACTTGAGCCGGACGAAGCGCGAGCCGGCCTCCTTCTCGCTGTTGGCGTCGGAGGCCTGGTCCTTGCGGGGCGAGGACAGGGGCTCCTTGGACTTGGGCCTCTGCACCGGGTTGTAGAGCGGATTGGTGCTCTCCTTCAGCGGCGCTGCCGCCGCCGACTCGCGCGGGCTCGGCGTTCGACTGTCACCGTACAGCACAGTCAGCACAAATGATACACACGACACACACACGACACACACGGCGTACTTGAGACGATGAACTCGTTCGAGTTTGTGTTCGAGTTTGCGGATGATCTTCTCCTTTTCGGTTTCCTTTCGCGGAGGCGGGAGCGCGTCCAGGCTGAGGTTGATCCGCACCTTGCCCGCTCGAGTGGTGTCCGCCACCGCCTCGCCCGGCTGCCGCTCGCCGCTGTGGGCTAGCGGGTTGTTGCTGTGGTGGTGGTTGTGGTTGATGAGGTTGGCGAGGTCGTCGCTGGCGTACTCGCGATCGAGCGACTTGCGGCGCATCAGGACCGACGTGTCGCTGGTCGAGAGCGCCAGCGGCGACGACAGCCGGTGCCCGCGCTTGATTTTGTTGCGTCCGCTGTTCTTGACCGCCGGCAGCTCGGCCGACCGCACGGACTGGAGGGTGGCCCCAACCGGTTCCTCTTCGCCCACGGCCGCGTCCTGGCTCGGGCCGAGGTCGCTGGCTCCGCGCTGGAGCTGTGCGTGGTGCGTCGAGATGGGGTCGGAGTCGGAGTCGGCAGAGTCGTCGTCCTGGTCGTACTCGTCGCCGTTGTCGCCCTTGAAGGGAAGCGGCGACGGCGACCGCGACGACGAATCGCGCGTGCGTGCAGCCAGCGCGGCGTGGTTGATGTTGACTCCCGTGGTCTTGGCCAGCATCGCAACAGCGCGCAGCGAATCGAGCAGCACATTATGCAACTTGCCCTGCAACACACATCACTTCGTGAGCGGCCTGTGCGATGCACCACATATAACACCAACTTGCTAACTAGTTGCTTGCCCGGCTGGCTGGAGATGTACCTGACCGGCACGCTCGAGCTCGGCAATCACGTCGTCGACGTGGTCGCATATGCACCGCGTGACCGAAATCAGGGCCTCGTTCTTGAGCTTCTCATTCCCGGCCGACATCTGGAAGAACTTGCCTGCTCGCATCGCCGTGGCTTCGTAAGCGCGCAGCCGTGTGCGTGCGTGCGTGTGCGGTAGTGCGCGTGCGTGCGTGCGTGGCAACAGTACCGTTCTGGGCGGGGGCGCTTTCCGAGGCCTTCTTGACCAGGGTCTGCAGGCAGTCGGCCATCTTGCGCGAGTTCTTGTTGATGAAGGGGTTCATGAACATCATGAAGGGCTCCTTCTCGCCGAAGAGGATGTGGTTGGACAGGTTCTGGAGCACTTTCGAGATCAGGATCAGCGTGCGCTGGTTCTCCGGCGCGAGATCCGACTTGACCAGGCCGTAGGCCGCCGGGGCCACCAGCGCCGGGCAGATGAAGCGGAGGAAGTAGAACCCGCCCACGAACTGGTGCCCCATCTCCGGGAACCGCTCCGACACCGCCTGCTGCGCCGCATGGAATATATTCTTCACCGCGTTCGGGAACTGCACAGCGACACGACACACACACGACACACACACAATGATGACAACGACGACACACAGGTCAGCTTGCCGCGGGCTGGCTGAGCTGAGTTGCGAGGGAGGCGGTGGCACCTGATCGAGCGAGGCTACCAAGAGGTCGAAGACGAGCTTGGCGAGATGGATGAGCTTGGTCTGGTTTTCGCGGAGCGACTCGCCGGCGTCCTCCTTGATCCGGGCCGGATCGACTTCTATCCGCATGTCCTTGGTCTTGACCTCCTTCACGATTGGTCGCAGGATGCTGCGCAGGTAGTCCGACGCGCTCATGCGGAAGTACTTGGACATGAGCGACGCCGCCAGCGACACGCCCCGGAAGAGGTTCTCGGGCACCTTCTCCACCTTCAGCTCCCTTTCCATCGTCCACAGGATCAGGTTGTGACCCTTGCCGTTGCAATGAAACACTGTTGGTTCAACAAGAGCGTCAATTAGTTGATGATGAGGCACGGCGCAATGCAATCAGCGTCACGTTGGTCAGAAGTTTGGGTGGGGCCGGCCGGCTGGCTCGTACGTACCTGCGAGAAGAGCGCCGCAGATCTCTTCGGCCTCGGTGGGGTTCATGGCTTTGATGATGGCCGACAGCACGGCCATGTTGTTGGCAATCAACAGCTGCACCAGCAATCACTCCGAGCGTCAGATGTGTGCGTTCATGTGCGTGCGTGCTAAACAAACTGCTAACCGAGGAGGTGAGATTACCGCTTCGAGGGTGTAGTTGGTGCGCGTCTGCATTTTGTTGTTCTCTCCCGCTTCGAGGCCCTCGGTCTTGGGAATGGGGTAGAGCCACTCGGCCGAGTCTGTGATCCGCTTCTTGGACTTGCGTCGCTTGAGCATCATCGTGTTGTAGGAGAGGAAGCCCAGACGCGCCGAGTTGCGGTCCCCGAGGGGAATGTCTTCGCTCACTGTCTTGCGCCGCTTGGCGAGGGTCGCCTGCAGCGCAGCGTTGCCGTGGCCACGCACGCACGCACACACACACACACACACACACACACACACACACACACACACACATCAGCCACGCCACGCGGGAAGCACTCAAGGCAGGGCAGTGTAGACTTACCGAGTCTGGGCTCTCAGGCGGGGTAACAGCTGCGGCGTTGTTGTTATGGTTGAGCTCTGCAACGGCTGCGACGGCTTCGGCGGCCAGGGTGAGGTCGGCCGCCCCCAGCGGAATGGACACATGTCGCACCTTACGAGTAGCCATAGCCCCTCGGTAGATGAAGCGAGGGGGTGAACCTGTCAGGCGAAGGTTGTATGCTCTGATTGCTTTGTGGTCGATGCAGAGTGTTCTTGATGACGATTGGGATTTGTGGGGGGGCTGGATGGAGGAAGGGGGTAGCGAGTGGCGGGTAGAGGTCGAAGAGAGCTCTGTGATATTCTTTTCCTGAGGTTGCCCGCTGTGGGTTCCACTCCGCAGCACTACACACCAGAAGACCAACACAGTCCAATCTCGAACCGTCACGTTGCCAGTGTGTTTTCGTTGTTGCCCCGACCAAACGAGCATCGCTTCCAAAAAAGGAGGGGCGTGGATGTAAATGCCATGGATGGTAGGGAACTCAAGTCTTGCTCACGTGCTGTCCTTTCCCATTTGAGATGGCCGAGTTGTGGGCCACGCGAATCGAAACACAAGACAACTGTTCTGATGAAGACGAGATGTCGGCCCGAAAGAACAAATGGAAAATTGAAAAGAAAAAAGTTGATTGTTAGTAGATGAAGCGGTTCGGACACTTGGCGAGCACGAAACAGTTCTTGACGAGGCCATCCTCCTCGCCTCTCGCTCTTCTCGCCAATGCTACGCGACACAGATTTGCCGCCTACTCTGCAAATGCCGGAGATGCCTCCCAATTTTCAGATGATGGTGGGCCAGTGACGACGTTGCACCCACACACCACTCCATTGGCTCCGATTAAGAAAGGAGGCAAGAAGGATAAAGAGATCGTCTTCGTTGCTAAGGCCGTGGTGGATCGATTGGACGAGCTAGATCCCTCGCAGGGCGTCGTGCACCACGAGGGCGTGAAGATCGAGGTCTTCGGTGCCCTGCCGGGCGAGGAGATCTCCTTCACGCGGCCCGTCAAGAAGAGGAACGCCACCCTCGTCGAGGTCATGAAGGCATCCGAGCACAGGGCGCTGCCTCGGTGCGGTGTCTACGGCCGGTGCGGTGGGTGCTCCCTGATGCACATGACCCACGAGAAGCAGCTCGAGGTCAAGCACCAGGTAAGTCGAAATACCCCGCTACCCCGCTCACCCGTGTGTGCGGTGGTGCGTGTGCGTGTGCGGTGGTGCGTGTGTGTGCGTGACTGAGACTCCGACTGACAACTCCGCAACGCGGGCGTGCTTGTGCTGCGCAGCTGGCGCTCGACGTGCTGCGTCAGGAGGGAGTGGAGCCCGCGGAAGTGCTGCCGCCGCTCCACGCGCAGCAGTACGGCTATCGCCACTCGGCACGGCCCAACGTGCGCCATCTCGAGGATCGCGAAGACCGGGTCGGGGGCAAGGTCCTCGTCGGATTCCGTCACAAGTGGGTCATGGGCTCCCAGCCCGTGGATCGCTGCGCAGTGTTGGCCGAGCCCATCAACTCCTTCTTCCAAGACGCGGCTGACGTCATCAACCGTACGTGCATTTGATTAACACACACACACACACACGACACACTCCCTCGCTGACTCCTACTGCCGCACTGGAATGTCAGGTATGTCCGTGCGCGACAAGGTGCCCACGGTGGAGGTTATGATGGGCGACACCGAGAAGGCGCTCCTCCTTCGACACCTGAGTCCACTCTCCAGCCAGGACAAGCGACTGCTCACCGAGTTTGCCCGCGCCCAAGGCTTCCACCTCTACACCCAGGCTGAGGGCATCGACTCTATCAAGCTTTTCTACTCGCCCACGGGCTTCGTTGTGCCCAAGTCGGCACCATCACCTCCTTCACGTTCTCATTCTTCTTCCTCCTCCTCCTCCTCGTCGTCATCGTCCGCTCCCCACAACCCGTTCGCTCGCTACACGAACTACCTGCAGCCGTCGGCTCCGCCCGTGGAGGTCTCGGCCGAGCCCTTCTCGCCGCTGTTCTACACCCTGCCCAACCACGGCGTGAAGATCCACTTCAACCCGACCGACTTCATCCAGGTCAACAGCGAGGTCAACAGGAAGCTGGTGGACCAGGCGATCGAGTTCCTCGAGCTCACCAAGAAGGACCGTGTGCTCGACCTCTTCTGCGGCCTGGGCAACTTCACCCTGCCCGTCGCCCGCTACGCCAAGTCGGTCATGGGCGTCGAGGTCCGTCACCCGATCACCTTTCACCGCCTATGCGCTGTGTGTGTTCTTGTTCTCTTTGCTCTGACACCGCGGCCTTCTACAGTGGCAAGAGTACACGGTGCAGAAGGCGAGGACGAACGCGCTGATCAGTGGACTCACCAACGTCACCTTCCACTCCGACGATCTGCTGAACCCCAAGGGCCTCCGGTGGCTCAAACCGGGCAAGGTCCAAGTACGTGCTCTCTCTTCGAGTTGAAGGCCCGAGGAGTGTCCAGCACTCACCTCTTCTTCTTCCTTCTTTGTTCATTCCAAAACGAAACAGTTCAACAAGATGGTCATTGATCCTCCGCGATCGGGCGCCATTGCGGTGCTAGAGCGTCTGTTTGCCGAGCATGGTATGCGGCCGGACCGTATCGTCTACGTTTCGTGCAATCCCGAGACGCTGGCCAGAGATCTCGCCTTCCTCCAGACGCAGGGCTACGCCACCGAGAAGATGCGCACCGCCGACATGTTCCCCAACACCAACCACATCGAGTCCATCGCCCTGCTCCAGCACATCGAGCCCAACCGAAAGTCAACAACGCGACCGGCGGCCGCTGCCGGCGCCCAGTGACTCTGTTTTCCTCCTTGACCAGTGGTCTCGCGAGCAAGAGAGAGGTGCACCTGTTTCACGTTGGGGGCGTGAGTTGTCACCATTGCTTGGTGGGTTGTGGTAGGCCCACGGGGGGTTTCGCTGTGGGGCTGCGCTGATTGGCCTGGAGTGTCGACATTTTATCTTCGGAATGCTCCGGTCTAAATGTGCCACCAATGGGCGAGGGCCAGATTCGGGGTGCTCCTTTGTGTTGGGTGCAGGCACAACTCCTACCAGTCCAACATCAGCATCGCGCAGAGGAAGGAGGAAGATGTCGGTCGTGGAGCCCAACCTTATCAAGCTTGCCATCGTGGGTGCCGGTGGTGTGGGCAAGTCGGCTCTCACTGTGCAGGTGCGCCTCCTTTCCCTTTCCCCTTTGCAAAGGCAGTGACAGCAACAAAGTCGCTCTCTTCTCATCTTAATCTGCTCCCTCCTTTTCAACTTTCATCGCACTACAGTTTCTTCAAGGCCATTTTCTTAGCGACTATGACCCCACAATTGAGGTACCTCTAGCCGCTCCACCCCACCTCTTCCCTTTAGCCTCAAGTTTATAACTCCTTCGCGCTCTTCAGGACTCTTACCGAAAACAACTCGAGGTGGACGGGCAAGTGACACTGCTGGACATACTCGACACCGCTGGCCAGGTAACTGCCCCGCGTCCCTCCCCACCTCCCCTCACGAAGACTGAAATTTCAGTCCTTCACTTCGTGCTCTCGCAATTCTCATCGCGCTTCGTTCTTTTCGTTCTTTCGTTCTCTGTCACGCCTCACGCGAACAGGAAGAGTTCTCGGCGATGCGTGATCAGTACATGCTGAACGGAGAGGGTTTTCTGGTGGTGTACTCGATCATCGTGCGCCAGACCTTCAACGAGGTGGTGTCGTACCGGCAGCACATCCAGCGGATCAAGGACGGCGACGACGCGCCCATCGTGATCGTGGGCAACAAGTGCGACCTCGAGGAAAAGCGAGAGGTGGCGGTGAGCGAGGGTCGCGACCTGGCGACGAGCTACGGCGTGCCGTTCTTCGAGACGAGTGCACTCACCAGCACCAACATCGAGGAGGCCTTCTTCGCTCTTGTGCGGGCCGTGCGACGGCACCGTAGCGGTGAGGGTAAGCTCGGCGGGGGCAAGTCCACCATCAAGAAGAGCGGGTCGAGCAGCCCCAAGGTCAAGCGCGCGTGCATCCTCTTCTAGCGACATGAAGTGAGGGCGGGTGGAGAACGAACCCACGAGAGAAAGGGCACAGGGAAGGAGGAGCCCTGAGCCAATCTTCAGCCGGCGGCATGACGGTCCGGCACCTACACGGTGACCGGACCGTGCTGTACATTAAACGAGGCGAGGCTGGGGGAGTGCACTCTCAGCCCGCCTTTTCTTTTTGATCTCGTCGCCATTGCTGGTACTGGCGGTTGGTGCCCATCAGCCAGTCCCAGAACATGAAGAAGGAGCCTGCCGGCACAACCGCTCGATCGTTAGGAGAAATGATGACGGTGGGTTGACAAAGCAAGAACTTCTTCCTCGCTAAGGTGTATAGTGAGACATATACGTACCATAATTATCTACATTGTGAGAGTGGTGGAAGTCGTGTACGTCGGCTCCATTCATAAATGGGACGAGCGAGAACGGGCTCAGTGGGAGTGAGTACCTGCGGCGTGCGATGAGCTAGCGGCCAGCCACCAAGAGGCACAAACACCATGGGCTAGTACGTACCCGCTGTGGGCCTCGATCGTTTCGACAATGCGCAGGAACAGCCACACCCAAAAGGTGAGCAGGTGAGAGCCCATCAGCATCGCGCCGAGGATGGTGGGCAGCTGGTTAGCCAGCACTTGCTCGACCTGATGAATGTCAATGTCGGTGAGAACAAGGCAAAGAGGAAACAAAAAGAGAAAATAGGCGGTACGGGATGTGCAAATTCAGACGCGATGCCGATGGGGGCGGTGAAGCGATGGTGCCGTGCATGAATGCTGCGGTAGAACCACTTCGTGTGCATCAATCGGTGCATCCAATAGAATCCCCTGCGGCATAACGATGGAGAATGAGCGCAGACACGGAAATTGAGAAGAGGGGGGACGTACGTGTCGTTAATGAGGATGAAGATTGCGATGTGCCTGGCCATCTCCCACGCATCAGGAAGGCTGGCGATATCGCTGCGCATGCCGAAGTACTTGAAGGCCGGATAGACCAAGTAGAGGGTGGGAATCTGGAGGACCAGGTGATTGACGCAGAGACTGAAGATGCACTCGCGAACCAGCCTCGCCTTGGGAAAGGGATGGCCTGGAGAATGTGATGAAGCCTTGGAAGTCGAGGATGGCGAGCCCCCCACCTGAATCTTGAATCGATTAAGCCACCCGCGATGGTGGCAAAGGAAGAGGATGGCATTCAACGGCACGAAGGCCGCCTCGTGAACCACGAACGTGCCGAGGGCGAAGAGCCAACGTTCGGGCAGGCCCAGACCCAAGATCGAACCCCAAATCACCTCCATCTGCGCGTAATTGAATCAGGTTCGAATCCATTCCATTTCGACGCAAATCCTTGTTCGCCGCCACCTTAAATTTTTGAGTGCCTGGACCAAATGGGGAGAAAACGCTCGCTTCGGTTGTGGGCTAGCTCCTTATGGGGCTAACGGCTTCGGGTGTCGGCTCGGTGTCGCGGAGGGTGCGAGACTCTCAAGAGAGCACTTGCAGCCGTCCGTCTGACAAACAACTCCTCAAAGCCACACAGCAAACACACCACACAATGCACCAAGCGGAGGAAGACCTGGAGATGCAGGAGGTGGCAAGCGGCCTCAGCTCCGACGAAGAGAGCAAGGACGAGAGGTTGCCGAGGAGTATCTCCCACCAGATCTCCACCGATGATGAGGGAGACGACTACCTCTCTGACGACGCACAGAACCAACGTGCGCTGCCTCTCCTTCTTGCGCAAATCTAAAAGGTCAACTCATTCCACCTTGTTGCAGTTCTATTGCCGTGTGATGGGCTGCTGGAGAGCATATCCGAGCAGGGCTACAACATCGGATGGCGCGACCTGAGCTACACTGCCCAGGCGCGCCGTCTCACCAAGGAGCCGCCCTTCATCGTCTTCCGGAAGGGCACCGCCAAGAAGCTCCTCGACAACCTCGAAGGCTTTGCCGCTGCCGGTACACCACTGGCAAAGCCCAATTTTTCATATAATTTAAAATTCATCTAATTCTTGTCCCAGGCAGGCTGCTGGCGATCATGGGACCGTCGGGTTGCGGCAAGACCACCTTTCTTGGTACGTGGCTCTTTAGTGAGACAGCACAGAATGCTGTGGATCTTTGCTGACCCTTGATGTGGAACGGGGCAGACTTGCTGGCCGGGCGGGTGAGCTCTGGCGTTGTCGAGGGCCAGATCACTGTGAACGGGCAGCCAAAAAGCAAGCGCACCAAGCGACTGATGGGTATTCCAGATCTCTATATAGCTCCTTCGTCTTCGTCCTTTCTCACCATGTCGTGCTCGTTGCTGTGTGTGTGCGAGGCTATTCCAGCCTACGTGATGCAGGAGGACACGCTGATCGGAGACCTCTCGGTGAGGAGCAATCTGTACTATTCCGCGCTGCTTCGTCTACCCCGCTCCATGCCTCTCAAGGAGAAGAAGAAAAAGGTGACCACTCCCGTCTAGCCTCCTCCCCACCAGTTTACCAAAACGTGGTGTCTGATCGTGATCGACGTCATAACCGGCCTGTCCAGGTGGAGCAAGTGATCGAAGAACTGGGCTTGTCCGACTGCGCCAACACAATTGTTGGCACTCCACTCAGGAGGGGCATCTCTGGCGGGCAGCGGAGACGAGTGTCCATCGGTGCGTGTCCACATCCAGACCAAATGGTCACTCAGCACCACTCACGCCGCTCACGCACCACCGCACCACCGCACACACAGGAATGGAATTGATCACCGACCCCAGCATTCTGCTCCTGGACGAGCCCACGTCGGGCCTCGACAGCAAGAGCGCGGCGAGCGTCGTTGAGATCCTGCTCAAGCTGGCCCGCGATCGCAACCGTACCATCATCTGCACCATCCACTCGCCCAGCTCGCACATCTTCCAGATGTTCGACGATCTCATGGTACGTCATACGCCACCCGCACGCCGCCGGCTTGAATTCACCTCAACAGTCGTGTGTGTGTGTGTGTGTGTGTGTGTATGGCGTGTGGTGTACCCAGCTGCTCTCACGGGGCAAGTTGATCTTCTGCGGGCCGAGGGAGGGAGCGCTCCTGTTCTTCTCCAAGCAGGGGATGAAGGTACCGCAGCACACCAATCCGGCTGACCACTTCCTCGACCTCATCAACTACGACTTCTCCGGCTCTGGTTCGTTCTCTCAAGACTTTGTGGATCACGCGCGCAGCACACAAGCTCACCCGTGACACACACACACCACACGAACCGCACACACACACACACGCACGCACGCACACACACACACCACACACTCAGGCGAGATACCACACCACGTGCAGAAGCTGGTCGACAATTTTCCCAACTCGAAGGCGGCCCAGTGCAATCGAAAGAGGATCGATCGCACCGGCGAAGAAGCGTTCATCGAGCGTACCCGACAGCTCGCCAAGTCGCTCAAGGGCAAATACGCCAACGGCACGTGGTACGTTGGTGTCGTGTGCGTGTCGTGTGCCGTCCAGTCGTGTGTCGTGAGGCGCCCCGCACTGCCGATGGTTGACACTTTTTTTCGAACTCAGGTATCAAACGCTTGTGTTGATGCGGCGCACGTTTGTCGTGTTCCTCAAGAACCCAGCGATATACTGGGCTCGCATTGCCATGTGCGTGCTCCCCCATCAAGCGCTCCTTCTTTCCTCGCTCAATCCCACACGAAAGCTCTATTCTACATTAATGCGGGACTGACCGAATCTTATGACACCCTCCTCCTTTCAGGTACTTTATGCTGGCCCTCATGATGGGCACCCTGTTCTTCCAGATCTCGGACAAGCAGGACGTACGCACGCACAATCGCGCACCACCGCACACGCACACGCACACGCACCAGCGCACGCACGCGCAGGTGCGCAAGGTTAACCTTGTGTGGCGCAAACGTGTATTTGGCACCGCAGTCGATCCAGGACAGGATATCGGTGCTCTTCTTCTCCGTGGCTTTCCTCACCTTCATGTCCATCGCCGCCGTGCCCGCCTTCATCGAGGACAAGCTCCTCTTCGTTCGAGAGCGAATGAACGGAGCCTACAGGTAACCCCAACATGTTATATTTTAGAAAATAATAATAATACTAATAATAATAAATGATAATAATTGTATTATATATCTAACCTGCGCTCGGGCTTCGTCAGGGTGAGCGCGTACGCGATGGCGCAAACGCTGATCAGCATCCCGTTCATTGTCGCGATCGCGCTCATCTTCTCGGGGACGGCCTACTTCCTGGTGGGCCTCAAGTCCAGCGGATTCGGCCACTTCCTGCTCGACCTGAGCCTCGCTCTCATGGTCGCCGAGGCCATGGTGGTCACTGTGAGGTACCCCGCCTAGCCACCGTCCAACTGCGATTCCTCGTCTGACACGCAAGCACTGGCCTTTGGTGTGCTGCTCAGCGCGTTGGTGCCGCACCTGATCATCGGTCTGGCTGTCGGCGCGGGCTTCTACGGCATGTTCATGTTGGCCTGCGGCTTCTTCGTCAAGGCCAGCAACATCGTACGTGTTACCGCATACCACAAGCTTACGGCTCTTTCTTTGCGTTTGAGCTCACCCTCCATCTTCGCCCACGGCAGCCTGGGTGGTGGATCTGGCTTCACTACATCTCCTTCCACAAATACGCCTTCGAGGTGCGCATACGTGCGGTGTGTGCTGTGTGTGCTGGTCTGTGTGCTGTGTGCGGCCAATCCAGAAGATAAGATGATCGATCAACGAACTATGTGAACAGATATTTATGTACAATGAGTTCAAGGGCCAGACCTATCTGTGCTCGCTGATGGGCAATGGCACCTACTTCTGCGCCTACCCCAACGTCTCGGACCACCCGTCACTCCAATGAGGTGCAAGGTGCAGGTTGAGACTCCTTGCACTGAAGTGGGAGGTGATTGTCAATGAGACACTTATGTGAACAACATCAGAATTCTCAAAGAGGAGGAGGAGGAGTGAGTACATAGCCCAAGACATCTCAACATTACAGGTGAATCATTGGTTTTGTGCTCATTGCTTGTGTTGTACATGTGGTGAACACAGGGTGAAAAAGTGAAGGAGATCACTGTCCTGTATGGAATGTTCCCCACATAAGACTCCAAGAAGAGGAGGAACACATCAGACATTGAGATGTGCAATGATGATGGCTTCCACTACTTCACTGGCAAGATGCATGCTGCCACCCTGGGGCCATTTGGGAGGGCGTTCACCTCATTGCTGGCCATGATGCTGAACTGCCCAAAGTAGTCCAGCCTGGCCTGCTTGCCCACTCTGTGAAACATCTTGCATGTCTGCTTGGACAGGTAGGCCAAGTCCCCCAAGTTGAGGCACACCCCAATGGCATGGTAGCACAGCAGGTCAGAGCCACCTCTTCCACCACTGCATCAAGGCACACCAACCCCACACCAACCCCCTGATGGTGATGGTGATGATGACAATGGTGTGGGATTGTGGTGGGGTGACCACACAGAGGGGTTCACTGCACACAGCCCACAGGCTGTTGCCAGTGGTGCAGTAATATTTTACTGTTGTCCAGGTGGTTCAACATGCTGGTGTTGTGTAATCAAGATGATGACAAGTATGGAGAGAGCAGCAGCAGCAATACTATCAGCAACAATACAAAACGGAGTGCTCATTAAAAAGTGACAGTGTCACTTTTTTGTTGGTGTGAAATGTACATGTGACAACTGAATGGCTGTGCAGAAATAAGGGTTTTAATGTACATGCAGAGTAAGTGATAGTTGTGAGATATGTACAGTGTGTCATTTAAGGCAGTGTGTTTGGACAAAAGGGGTGCTTGTTGAGGTAGAGTAGGTGGACAATAAAAGAAGCTTTATTGTTGTGGAGGAGTGTTTCACTGGGGTTTAACCAAGAGAGTTGTGCTGCTTTCTTCCCAATGTAGAAGAGGAAGAGGAGGATGTTGAAGTGCTGGTCTTGGGTGGCAGCGGGGAAAAGCCAGGGTGAGAGAGGAGTGCTTTGAGGTCAGCACATAGGGTGCTGAGGTCAGAATCAGAGAGGAAGATCTAGGCTCTGGATAAGGAAGCTGTAGAGGGACTGTGGAAGTGGATTGCAGTAAGAGGCATGGGCAGTGAGGAAGGAAGGAGCCGCCCAAACAATTTCATGCTTCATGGGATGGATTGGGATGTGTTGGAGGTAGCACTGAGGTGCTGGGATGGCTTTGAGAGGGGCTGGACACCACATGGTGGAAATGGGAATGTGCTGATGGGCGAAGATGAGGACGTCAAAGCCACTGATGAAGGGGTCAGCCACAGGAAGAGTGCTGTTGTATGCAGGAATCAAAGGAGAGAAGGAGAAGTGTAGAAGATGGAAGACCTGGAGGCTGTAGTGGGATTCTAAGAGAACAACTTGTCAACAACCAAAACGCCTGATGCATATTGGGAGAAGGGAACAATGGAATGGTGAGGAAGTACAAACTGTCCAAGCATGGAATTGTGAAGGCTTGGAAAGCATCTTGTGAAGAGTTGAAGCAAGTTGGGGGCTATACTTCTTCTGCAGCTCAGCATTGGCTTTGTGCTTCACCTTTGAAGGTGAAAGTTCAGCAAGTGAACTTATGTTGAACTTATTGCAGGGCAAAGGATGGGATATAGTGCACCTGAGAAACCTTGGCGAGTGCCAGAAGTCTGCACTGCTCTGTTGTGGATGAAGAACAGGTGCACATGCCCTGCTCCTCTGCCTTGGATGATGCTTTCACTGCTGCTAGCTCCTGTAGAAGATCTTCCACAGAGGTCTTGAGTGCTTGATCATTGATGAACTTGGAGTGGTAGGGATGCTTCTTGAATGTGTTGGTGACTTCTATTGCAAGCATACTGGGGGGCTGGATCTTGATGTGCTCCCCATCAGGCGAGATGTACTCACCCAGGCAGATGCACTGCCATATCCTCTGCAGCTCTTGCTCATCCTCCAAGTGGCACTTGGCCAGCTTCACAGCATTTTCAGATGCATGGAATGTTTCCATCTGTTGTCACAACTCATGCCAGTGTGTTGTGATAAGACCCCAGAAACATTCTGGAGGACATAGAAACAATGTGGTATTGTGGTCAGTAAGCAGCAAAGGGAAATGAAGGCATACTTTTGGCTGGGGCCTTGTTGTAGAAGAGCTTGTAGTGGCGCAGGGCAGCCTTCATGTCGTCTGGTGTCATGCTCTGGAAGGCTTTAGAATTGAGGTTGTTGAGGGACACAAAATCCTGACCCTCTGGCATCATCTGGTTCAGCTGGTGGATAAGACTGCAAGGGTGTGAGAAAGGAGATTAAACATACAGTGTGTGTGTGTGTGTGTGTGTGTGTGTGTGTGTGTGGTGAAATGTACTCTATGATGCCAGGTGCAGCCAGGAGATCAGTGAATGTTGCTGCGTACTTCTGCAGCGTGGTTGCCTTTGGAGCAGTGTGCCCTTCCTGAGTTTTCTGGAAGCCCAAAAAAAAGAAGAGGGTGAGTATGGAATGAAAAAACAAAGGCAGATGACAAGAGGACTGAAGGAGGCATACCAAATACTCAGCAAGCATCATCCAATCTGTTGTTGTACATGATCCCCACTGTTTGCTGTAGAGTGGCTTCAGCCCTTGCTGGTAGTGATTGAAGGCTTTTTTGAAAGTGTTGACAGTGACCATGCCAGCAGAATTGATGTGGTTCTCAAAGCCAGATATGCAGTCCAGGATGATCCAACTCAGCTCCATGTTGTTGATGGTCATTGGAACTTTGTAGATGCTGTTCCAGTTCCAGTGCTCCAGAAGGTTCCACACAATGACGTGGTGATTGCAGTCCACAGCCTCTGGAAATTGAAACAATAAACAGGTATGCTGTGAGATTCACTTTCAAGTTCAATCAGTGAAGTGTAAGCTTGTACTGAACTCTTCCTCATTTGTTCTATCCATTTGCTTGTCCTCAAGAAGGAAGTGGACAATGAAGGGCTTGGTGGTGAGGAAACTGCTGTTGATGATGGAGAGCAGAAGGTGATGAACACCAGTGACAGTGACTGGGCGATGACACTCTGGAAGAGGGAGATGAGTGGACGCTTTTTAAAGTGTGACATGGGAAATAGAGGGTGCTGTACCAAAGACAGTGCAATTACAAACATCCACAGCACACTTTGAATGCTGAACCCAGAGCCAATGGAGTGTTGCTGGATCAATGTGGTCAAGTAGTGCTTTCTGCTCATGGATTGTGGCATCATCATGAGTGTCCCATAGTGATTCCATTACAATGGCTGGATTCTGCTGCAGTGAGTGGTAGTTGGGGAGTGATCTGATTTTCTTTTCTGTTGTAGAGAAAAAGAAGTGAGCAAATGGTCCTGAACGCCCAATGCACATCAGGAACCATCAACAAATAAAACTCCCAATGCACATCAGGAACCATTGACAAATAAAGTTCCCAATGCACATCAGGAACTGTCAACAAATAAAACTCCTGATGCACATCAGGAACTGTCAACATATAAAGTTCCCAATGCACATCAGGAACTTTATTTGTCAACTTGATGAACATGAAATGCTGAAATGATGTACATACCCAACTCACTGTCCAACAGACCAAGTAACTTCACAGCAAGGCAACATTGCTGCTCAGTGTCACCCTTCTCATATTCACAAACCATTGGCTCACTATGCAGCTGAGCAAGCAGCTATTCCTTGATAAGGTTGATTGTTATGTGCTGCTGTTTCTTCTGCTGCTCCTCCTCCTCTTCCACCTCAACCTGCTCCTCCTCTTCCTCCTCACTCTCAATCTTACACTTCCCCTTTGCACGCTGGAATTCCTCTTTCTCCTGGGAAGCCTCCTCCTCGCTCCTCTCCTCCTCCACCATCTCCCTCTGCCTATCCTCCCCCATTGCCTTACTCTCATTGCTCCTCTCCTCATCACTCCGCTCCTCTCCTCCTCACTCCTCCCCTCCTCACTCCTCCCCTCCTCACTCCTCCCCTCCTTGCTCATCCCCTCTCTAGTCTCTTCACCCTGTCTGCCTTTTTCCACATCCTTCTTGACCTGCTCCCCAGCTAGCTCCTTGAGGTGTTGCAGTGATTGGGGTTTTGTTGCACCAGCACTCTTGCCAAGAGAGTGCAAGAGGGCATTGATGGTATCCTTGGTGACAGCATGAGTGTTTGTGGAAGCAAGTGCTGCAAGGGAGTGAAGACTGGTGAGCTTTTCATTGGAAGACATGGTGCTAAAATTTGGAACTTGTGAAGTATGATGATTACTCATCTTAAGAGAGGATAGGATGTTGTTGAGTGGTGTGTGTATGACAAGAAGGAATGATAATAATAAACAACTCCAGATTTATGGAGACTACAAAAAATTGTGTGTTGACAAATACCAGTACTTAACCAAACATGATTGGAGTTTTATATGTTGACAGTTCCTGATGCACATTGGGAGTTTTATTTGTTGACAGTTCCTGATGCACATTGGGAGTTTTATTTGTTGACAGTTCCTGATGTGCATTGGGAGTTTTATTTGTTGACAGTTCCCATTGGGAGTTTTAATTGTCACCAACTATACCTCTTACATTCCTTGCAAACGTTACTAAAACACAGGAATTCCTTGTGTCTGTTATAGCCATTGCACTCCAAAGAAGCACAGGACCCTGGTTGCTCCTGAGAGACTTCAGGCCCTTCAACATTTGCATTGCTGCAATTCCCTTTGCCTCTCTCACTTCACCTCTGATAAACTGATGGCCATTTCTGCCCCCTATGCAGCATGAGAGAACTCAATTCTTGATCAACCCCAATTGAGTTCAGCTGCAATGAGTTGTCTCACAATGGCAGCTGAGATGAGCTGTTGTGGTGCAGCAGAGCCCCGGGGCGTCCATGAGAAGAGAGCGACAATCACCTGCACTTCCTTGGTACCCTTATGCTGCTTCAAGTTGCAACTCAATGGCTTGCCTGTCTGCCTGAGGATATTGATCAGCTTTTCTCGACCATGCAGACAAAATTCAACACTGCCACCATCCACACCCCTGGGTATGCACTGCCTCTTGCTGTTTGTGGACCTCCTTGATGTCTGTTCTTATTTGTCAACAGTTCCTGATGCGCATTGGGAGTTTTATTTGTTGACATTTCCTGATGCACATCAGGAACTTTACCTCTCCCACCATTGCTCACATCCCCACCCACCAACAGAAAACTACCAGCATTTCTGCAGCATGCCTACCAAACAACTGCCCCTTCTCCTGAACTTCATAAACTCACAACCATGTGGGATTGGAAGAGCTGGTAAGGCCCAACACTTCAACTTTGCCCCTGGGCTTTGGGTAGCTGTCCATGCTGACTTGGATGAGGTGACAGAGGACTTTTGGATTGTGAAGATCATCACAGTGCAGTGCAAGAGGCTCAACGTCCACTGGTGGAACTTCACCAATGGTCACTGGGCTGACCATGGCACTGAAGGCAGTGTGCCCATTGGCTCTGTTCTTGCTTGTGGCTTCTCATTCCACCCCAACTCTGGTGTCCCCACCACCACACTCAAAGAGATCTTCCAGCACCTGTAATACACTTCTTCTCTTCTTAACATGTACACCCCAGCACACACCTCCTACCTCTATGTACACCACTTTTTCCATTTCATGAAAAAGTGACACTGTCACTTTTTAATGAGCACTCCATTACAAGTCACTCCAGGGAGGACATCTTTCCAGGCTATGTCTTCTTCAAGTCCCACAGCATGTATGTGTTTTCCTGCCTCACCTCTTGCTCTACACAAGATTTTTAACATTCCCCTTCTCCTGCTGTGTTGTGTGGCAGGCTGACAGTGGAGTCCTACCAAATGCTGCTGCAGCAGAAGGATGATGCAGACATAACATGTGCCTGTGTGGACCCAACAGCCCCTCCCCATGTGATTGAGGCCTGCAGGAAGGAGCTCAAGGTCCTGGACGCCCAATGTGTGGAACGTGTGCATGCAGCTGTGGCAGCTGTCAAGGAGCCCAACAGACACACCCTGCACAGCATTGCAGAATGGGAGGACCTGGCAAAACAAACCAAGGCCATGCTGGCAGACTCCAAGGCCAACAGTGCATTCTACCAGGAGTCTGTCATAATCTTCAAGGAGACTGTGGCCATGCAAAAGCAAGTACTGGCTTGCCAGCTTGCAAGGCCTGTTTTTGTTTTAAACTGAAAAGATGAGAGTGGCCATGTCATGCTGACTAAAATGCAAAACAAAAGTACTTAATAAAATGACACAGACCCCCCCAGCAAGGTGGAAAGGACAGTGCAAACTCTCAGGATCTCACCTTTACTCAATGGGCTCACCCTGGGGCTACTGCTGGAGTGTTTCACCAAGGTGGGTGGTGGTGACCTGATGTGGCTTGGCTCTGCAGAGTGTAGTGGAGTGGAGTGGAGGGGGAGTGGAGTGGAGTGGAGTGGTAGGGAGGTGAGTAGCTCATATTGGCCAGTGAGAGACTGCCTCTGCCTCCACCTCTGCTGGAGATGCTGATGAAGAAGAAGGTGGATATGGTGACAGCCAAAGATATTTCTGTGCTCAATCTGTAGGCGTTATCTATTCAGTTGAAGCTTTTTGCATTGATAGGGATTTGGATTTTAAGTGTGTGTTTGTGTGGATGTTGTGTGTGCCATGTTCCATGTGCCTGACCTCAACAGGCAAGGTCAGTCATGGAAAACAAAGGCTGAGCTTTTGCTGTCCGGATCCTCCACACATGTCATTTTTTGTGTTTCTGTGGCTGACTGATGCTCTATCATGCATGCAGGTATCCTGCACCTCATCCACCTGCTCCATGATTGCATGCTGGACCCAGGCAGGAAGATCTGGTGGCCCTTGCCAGTGGGTCAGGAGCCATTATTGAAGTTCAAGTGCTCAATGTGAGGAAGGTACAATGTCATGTGCAGCATGTTCTCCACCATCCACACTAGCCTGCCCACCCCCTTCTCTTTTAAGGGTTTCCCCCCAATGCTGATCACATGTGGGCCACCTGTCACTGTGTGCACTGCACATGTGTGGTGGCTGTGTGGGGTGGTACACACCACAATTCAGGTGGCAGATGAGAGGATCAAAATCTATCTCTCCCAAGAGGCATGTGGCCAGCAGCAGTGGAGGTGGGCTTGGCTGCTGAGAAAGAAACAGAGATATCACTACCACAACCACCATCCACCACCGCCATCTGGCCCCACAGTGGGGGTTCACCATGAAAATCTCATGTAGGGAGGCCAAGGATGTGTTCCCCAACCCCAAAAGTACCCTTCCTGAGTCAGCCCTGCCCAGGCACACTGTGCAGGTCCCACAACACCACCATCATTCATTTCTGTGTCTATTAATTATGTTTTTTCAATAATCATATTTTGTCCATGGGGGTGGCATGTGTGCCCAATCACCATGATGAGGTCCACATGTGTGTGGTGAGTTTGCCACTGCTATTCACTCCACTCCCCCTCCCCTCCACTCCACCTCCACCTCCACTCCCCCTCCACTCCACTACCCCTCCACTCCACCTCCACTCCCCCTCCACTCCACTCCCCCTCCACTCCACTACCCCCTCCCCTCCACTCCACTCCACTCCACTCACCCTCCACTCCACCCCCTCTGCTCCACTCCCCTCCACCCCACTCCCAGCCCAGTGCCTCTTCCTCCGCCTGTCCTTCTACGTCATGCTACGCTTCCTCAACCGCGGCAAGCGGTGATCAACCGCTTCGCCACATCATGTCATGGCACACATACATTCATCCATTTCTTGTTCAATTAAAATACAACCTTAGAGGCGCATCTTCTTGAGCCTGTTGGCCAGCGGCTTGACGTTCTCCTTGTCCTCGACCACTTGCTCTTCCTCGTCATCGTCCTGGGTTGGCGCGCAGGAGGCGGATGCCGGCGCAAGAAGGACCTTGTTTCGCCGTCGGACCACGCGCCTGACCTTCGGCTGCTGCTGCGGCGTGAGCACCATGCAAGCAGTCGGCACCACGGCCTGGGGCGCTGGCTGCTCCTGCTTCTCGTCGGCCTGCGGGGGCGGCACAGCGGGCTTGGCGCGCCGCTTGGCAAGTCGCTTGGGTCGCTTCACTTCGAGCTCCAACACCGGTGGTGGCGACTGAGCCGCCGCCGCCGCTTCGTTCTCGTCCTCGCTCTGGCTGTGCAGCGATTGCTTGAGCTCCTCGAGTACCTCCACGGCGTCGCTGAAGCTGGGCCGAGCGGAGATGGTGAGCGAAAGGCACCGGCGCATCAGGTCGACCAGCGCCTTGGGCGGCCGCCCGAGGAGCTGGTCCTCGTGGAAGGGCATGGCGTCGGCGTCCGCGCTGTCGCTGTTGTTGTTGGCCTTGCGCTTCTTCTTGGACCCGTCGCGCACCGTCACCGTCACGCTCTCGATGATAGAGCTCACCTCGTTCGTGATCTTGCCGTAGTAGGGCTTCCTTCGCGAGAGCAGCTCGCTGATGATCACACCAAAGCTCCACACTGTGCGCGCGCAGAGAAGTGCTGACGTCAGCAACATAACAGGCCCTTAAAATAAGAATCTCGACAGTCTGCACTGGTGAGAGCGCACCATCGGACTTGAGCCACAGCTCGTCCTGGGCGAGGCGCATGCCGACGGCCATCTCGGGGCTGATGTAGCCCGTGGTGCCCATGGCCTGGGTCATTCCGCGCTCGACCTCCGCCGAGTGCGGGTTGTTGAGGTAGCGGCTCACGCCAAAGTCGGTGATCTTCAGACCCCGCAGCTTCGTCGTCTGGCCCTGGCCCTCGAGCCTCAGCCTGCCGTCGTTCCTGTCGGTCAGCCCGCGAAAAAGCAGAAAAGCGAAAAGCGAACACGAAACGCGAATGCGAAAAGCGAAACGCGAACACGACACGTGGGGAGTGGAGTGGTACAGCAGATTCTCGGGCTTCAGGTCGCGGTGCAGGATGGGGTGCGGTAGGGTGTGGAGATAGTCCATTCCGCGCGCGATGCCGAGGCACACGTCCAGCAGAAGAGGCAGCGGCAGCGGCGCGGCCTTGTCCCCGATGACCGCGGTGGAGTGGATGACGCTGTCCAGGGTGGTGTCCATGAGGTCCTGCAGGAAGTACATCGCCGAGTGGTCCTGGTAGATGCTGTGCGTCTTGATCACATTCTCGTGGTCCACGTCCCTGCGCCAAGGAAAGGAAGAGAAAGAAAAGAAAAGAAAGGAAGAGAAAGCAGAGTCAATAATTGGTGCACGCAAGGCCCAACCATCATGGTTGCGGAGGAGACGCACTTGAGGATCTGGGCCTCGGTGTAGAAGTAGAACGGATCACTATAGTTACGCGTGGCGACGACGATGATGGCGTGAGTAGGCGCGTGTTGCCGAACGATAAAACTACGTGAGACGAGAGCGACGTACGCGTATTTGTTCCACAGCTGGATCTGCTTCAACGCGTAGACCCGATCCGAAGAAGGCGACACGCGCACTGGGTGAAAGCGAATGTGAGCCCGCTCTCTATCGCTCTGATCGTTGGTGGGTTGGGTTAGGCCAGCGGTACCTCTGTACACCTTGGCGAACGCGCCGCGGCCCAGAAGCCCCAGCCGGGTGAAGAGCGGCGGCGGCAGGAAGTTGACGTGCCCGCGAGTGGACAGCTCGTCTTCGCTATCGCTGCCGCTCGATGACGATGACTTCTTCTTCGCTTTACCGCCGAGGCCCCGGTTCTTGTTGTTTTTGATGGGCGTGGTGGGCCTGGACGTCGGGCGGCCGGCGCCCAGGATGTCGTTGGCGCAGAGCCGCAGCGGAAACGAGGCGTCCTCGTCCTTGCGGAGGCGGGTGAGGGCCTTCTCCACCCGCTTGACCGACAGCAGGCGGGCCGCGCACTTGGGGTCCTGGCACAGGACCAGGAGCAGTATGAGCACCGCGTGGCGGTGGGGATCGTCCTTCGAGCCGCCGCCGGTGGCGTTGAGGCCCAGGAACAGCTTGGCCAGCTGCTCCACTCCTCCCTCCCTCCTGATCGTCCGCTGCGTGTTCTCTGTGTTGCCCACACCAACGATGTCAAAATAAATCAGGCGGTGCGCGTGCGGTCGTGTGTGCGTGTGCGGTGATACGTGTCGCGTGTGTTACCGTCTCCGCGGGCGAGGTGGGCCAGGGCTCGGGTGGCATGGAGCCTGACGCCGGGGTTGTCCGAGTCTGTGACGATCTCGAGCAGCAGGCTCAGCTTGGCCCGGTCGGTCATCTCCTCCTTCATCTCATCGGAGAAGAAGACGACCGTGTTGGAGTACACGTAGAGTACGTAGGCCAGGACCGTGGCCCGGGCGTCATCGCACTTGCAGCTGCGAATGAGCGACCACAGCTGCCGCACCTTCTCCTCGTCGGCGGCCAGGCCGCTCTGGCTCTTGGGGGCTTCAGACGCACGCGCACACACATACATACGCGAGTCAGTCTAGAGCTGGCCCCAGACGATTGAGTGTGAGCGAAAGAGGAAGAGCGAGGATGGGAAAAATGTAAGGTACAGTTCATGAGGCACGTGGCGAGAGCGGAGGCGGCGTTGAGCGATAGACTGGCTTTGCCCGCGTCCTCGTCCGCGTCGATCTCGTGCGACAGCAGGTCGAGCAGTACGGCGGACAGAGACTTCTTGCCCAGAGCGTCTTGCGCTTCCTCTTAAGAAAGCACCAGCCCAGCGTCAGTGTACATATACATATGCATACACCCATACACGGCACACGGCACATCACAGGCAGGGACTAACCTTCATCCTTCAGAGTCCACGTCAACGCTGCGCAGATGGTGGCGGCCAGGCTTCGCGCCTCCTCCTGTCTGGCCTTGTACTTGCGCTGATGCTGCTTCTTCCGCTGCGCCTGAGCGGCGCGAGACGACTGAACCAGCACGGCCCGGCAGCGCAACAGGAGCGACAGGAGCAAAGCGGGCAGGCCCGCCTTGTGTGCTTCCTGTCGGATTTGCTTTGCGTAGTCGGTGTAGTCGTCGTCCCCGATCTTGACGAAGGAGGTGAGCAACGAGACGGCTTCGTCAGCCCGCGCGGCCCACTCGAGTTCGTCGTCGTCGTCGCCATCGTCATCGTCGTCGCTGTTCGCGTTTGATTCGGTGGAAGCCGTCAGTGCGGAGAGCACGACGGCGAGAGGGCGCAGGCCGTAACGGACCACCTCCGCTGTCCGCCTCATGATCTCCCGCTCGTCTTTGATGATCTCCTGGCGCCACGACTTGATGAGGAAGCAGCCTCCAAGGCAGCTCCTGCCCAACACTCGTGGTCCTGACATAGGCACCAGCCCGCACACGTCGGTCGCCAAATAAGCCACAACACACAACATACACACGCACACGCACGAGTAGACTTACCGTGATCGCCCTTGGGCGTTCGGAGGTAGGCCTGAAGGTGAGGCACCCGGTCCGCCAAGCAGGCACCGCACACAAACTCCTCTTTCTTCTGATCCTCGGCTTCCTAAAGACTCGTGCAAGTGAGTCACAAAGCAGCTCTTGCTCGAGTTCGCGTGGCTGGGCCGTGAGCTCGTACCACGCAGTCAGCGTGAAAGTCGGTCCGGCAGTAGACGCAGGCGACGAGTTCGTCCTCGTCATCCCAGCAGTGGCGGGGCTTGACCCGGTGGCTTTCCGTGCACTTGTCCGTGCAATACTCAAGGGTGAAACTTCGGTCGGGCGCGTTGAGCCACGCCATATCGCTCTTTGAGTCCGTCCCCACCAGCGTGCACTCCTCCTGCTTCGCGCCATCGAACTTGGCCGTTCCGCACTCACAACTGCGCAGCGCCGAAAATAAATAAAATAAAATAATCACACCAAGAAGACGAATGTGAGGGCAACGCAAAGGCGATCGTGGCGAGTCACGGCGGCGTACATGGCGTTGCGCTTGGACCGGGCGATGGGCAGGATGTGCCGGGGCAGGCGGCCCTTCTTGGGATGCTCCTTGTGCATGTGGCACCGGCGCACGCACGGGCCGCACACGACGGGCAAGGCTCCGTCCGGGTCCCCGCCGCCAGCGAGGTCGGTGGTGTCGGTGCACCGGGTGCAGACGTAGAGCGGCTGCTCGGTGGCCAGCCCGTGGTGGGCCGTGCACTGCATCGCAGATGACGTGGCAGCGGAGGCCTTCGTGGTAAGGTCCTTCCACTGCTTCTTCTCTGCGTGAAGTGGTTAGTGTTCGTTCCTATTGTGTGGTTGGGCGCAAGGGAGCGGAGAGTACCTGTGAAGCGCTTGTGCGCTTTGACGGCGGCGCGCAGTGCGGCCTGCACCTGGGCGGGAGTGACGACACTACCGCCCTCCTGCATGGCCTCTTCATCTCCAGCAGCTGATTCGCTGGCAGCAAGGAAGCAGGAAGCCGCAAGCACAAAGTGGTGCAGTTCGCTTCCGCCAAGCCTGAGGGCCTCCCTACCCATCTTGGCCCATTCCTTGAATATTAAATCCGCAGTAAGATATCTCAAAATCATCAACTTAACGATGGGCAAGGCGTCTGTACCTGTGCGTCTTGCATCGTACCAGATGCAATGGATCTTTCTCGTCAAGATCGTTTGAATGGTAAATAGACTGTCGGGGTTGGCCAGCAAGCACACCAGTTGTGCCCGTTGCCAAGTTTTCGCGCCAAAATGAATTCCACTAAGTTATTCGAGAAATTAAGTTTCGCGCACATGGTGTGGCTGTGGTTGGGGGGTGGGTGCTTGATTCTTCCGGAGAACAACGTGCAACGCTGCTGAAGGACGGTGTGATGTGGACTCACCACCGCCGCACGGAGGTCATGAAGTACGCAACACGGCGTGCACGGCTGCTGTGACGCGTGCAGCATTCGCGTGGCCGAGAAGGAGAGCAAGAAGCGGGCTGGCGGCCGGCAGATACCAATTGAGGCCCCGGCGGAACTTGCGCCACTTCTTCCGGTCTGCTTGCAACGCGCCGTGTCCAATCGCAGCCGCCAGTACGCTTAGAGCCTGGCCCACACGCTCCCGCACCGCCGCGGGCGGTTGCGGTGTGCCCGCGCTCGGGAGATTGCTTGTGTCGCGCTGGAGCCGGTCGGCCAGGAGGGCCAGTACGGCCGAGGCGACCTTGGGATCGCCGCACTCGTCCAGCCCGCGCTCGGTGAACAGCTCCACCACGAGGCTGGCCAGGCTCTCGGTCGACACCCGGAGCGTAATCTCCTGCGACGTTTCGGTAATCGTGCGCAGAGGGCCGGCTTCGATCAGGTGGAAGAGTACGCGGTCGTCAATGTCGCTCACGCCACACGGAACCAAGAACAGGCAGCACCGCAGGGCCATATCGAAGGGCGAGCGGCGAGTTATGTTGGCGACCAGGGCACTCGAGAGAGTCCCCACATGGGGTCTCATCCTGGCAACTCCACAGGTGGCAATTAGCCGGTCTGTTGAGAGTTGAGAGATCAGGGAGTAACACTGGAGATGAGTGTTGTATGAGATCACTTTGAGGGTTTTTGAAGGAAAGGGATACCAAGACAGTGGCAGAATCGCACAGAAGTGGTTGGCGGGTGGGCTGGTAAGGCCGCTGATAGGGCCACCAAGGCGGAGATGATAGGGTCCATGAGTGAGGTCACGCAATCTGGGTAGTCCTCGCTGATGCACGTCAGCGCCCAGAGCGCCAGCTTTACGTGTTCCGCCCTCTGGCACGCACAGACACAGAAAAACAAGGTGAAAAAAACCGTAAATATAATGAACACAATGCAGTTTACCTTGATCATATGCGTTGCAGCGACCCAGACGATCCTGGTCGCTGTTTCTTTGCCGAACTTGGCTGTAGGCTGATGGAGTTTGTGCTTCCAGAAGGCAAGCATGCATTCATTCACCTGCTGTGGAAAGGTTGAGTCGTAGTGCGACTTGGTTCGGAGATGGAACCGGTGAGTACCTCTTCACAATTGTGGGATCTGGCAAGCAGCGAACCAAAATGGCGCTCGAAACAGCCCAGCTTGTAATCTCCATCCACACTGGCAGCAAATTGGCTAACTGCTCACCACCAGCAATCAATCAATTCATCAACAATGTGTCAAACTGAGCGAGCAAAAGTGGCGCGTACTGTCAGAGGCTTTCCTAAGGGACTGGAGCACCTGTTTGTTGGTGGTTGCATCTTGGGCGAGCATCGGCAGTCCATCGAGCAGTGTCTGCATGCAGCCTTGCACCACGTCGAGGTAGAGTCCATGGTTGGCCGAAGGGTTCGCTTCCGCCCACAAGGTAATAAGACGCAGTCCTCGTGCGATGACGCCAAGCACTGTGACGGAGGTGGCTTCCTCCTGCAGCACATGAAGTTGAGCGGAGTTACTCACGGAAAAGGAGGCGAAAGAACGAAGCCAGCAACGCACCAGTGGCTGGTCCCGTTGCAGAACCCTAAAGCATTCCTTGAGTACAGCTTCGGCACACCATGTCCAGTTGTTGTCTTCTAGAGCGAGGAGTGCCTTGCGCCGCACTCCCCGGTTCGGATCGTCAACGGCGAGTCGTACAAAGAGCTTTGATGCCTCGGTTACCACTTCACAGGGCTCACGCAGGAAGAAGCCCAACACCCAGCAGCCCATCTTCCGCACTTTGGCCTGTAGCATTGCGCCACCATGGTTGAGCATGGCAAAACACATAGATTGCCAGTGACAATTTGGCTGGTTCGTACCCTCGGATCGCTGATTGCTGGCATGATCAGGGAGAGCATGGCCTCGCGGTCCCCAAATTCGTGATCCCCACAGTGCGGAAGCAGACACCCGAGCACCAGCAGTCCGCCTTCCCTGCATGTGTGGTGAATCATCAAACGAGAATTGGCGGGATGTCCGATGGTCAGTGGTACCGTAGTTGCCAGCGATTGTCAGAATGGAGCATCGAGACAATTGCAGGTCGCATCAAATCGTATAGATCGTGCTCCAGCATCTCAGACAGGGCCATCAAGCAGGTCCGTGTCACTGTCCTCAGCGTCTTTTTGTGATGTTTAGGGTCGGCTGGGGTACACCAACGCACTTTGTGAGTACAGGCCGACGATGAAGCCGTGGTGGGAGTGATAATACTACCTTTCTTAAGGAGTGCGCTTTGCTTGGCCTCCAAGAGGCCGTGTACCTCCAGTGGCAGCGACAACAGCAAACTGCCGGGGAGAGACCCACCCAGGTCGACGCAGTGGAACCGAACCACGGTGTCGGCCGCGAGGTCCAATAAAGTCGGTACATCTGGCTCCTTTCTCACTAAGTTGGTGGCCAAACACAACGCTCTGCGCAGCACCGCTCGGAGTTACTCTTGCACCGAATTCAAATTCATGTGTGGAATGGGTGGAACCTGTGTATGAACGGTCGCACATCGGCCATCTCCAAGTCTATTGTAACGCGCCAGTGATAAAGCGTTTCGGTCGCGGCTATCACTACCCGCTCGTCCATTTGCTCCTGCTGGGTTGAGATTGAGTGTAAAATCGATCCGAGCGGGAGAAGGGGTTGTGGCCTTACCCCTGCAAGGGTGAGTGCGGTTTCGAAGACTTCCACCAACTCCTTGTGTGATCGCAGCTCGGTCATCAGAGACAGGGCAGCACAGCGCAGAGAAGGTGGAGCAGAGCCGTCTGTCGCCAACTCAAACAAGATCTACGTACGTGCGCTCAACTCAGAGTAGGTCACAATCACAACAAGTGAACTTGCGGGTACGCACCCTTTCATTGTCTCTCATAGCAGACGGCGTAAGCCGTAATGCAGCTTCCCGCACCGACAATGCTGCTCGACTGTCATCAATAAGCTCTCGTAGCTTGTCCGATAGTGTCTGTGTGGGTGGTGATGGTCATAATTCCAACGTAACACGCGGCAATGGCCAGCACGTATGCTAAGGTACCGGTGTGTGCCACAGTAGCATGGACTCTCGCGGCAGGAAGTTCGTTAGGACCACTGCACACAACATCCGCACATCGTAAGTACGGCAAATCCACATAACCGAGCTGCTGAAGATCAAAAGGAAGCTCTCTCGTACATGTCGCGATCACAGGGTCAGCGCTGTGCGTGAACATGCCAATAAGGGTCGAGACCACGAGCTCCTTTTGCTTTGAGTAGTCCCAGGCGTGTGGCAGACCTGCGCCTCGCCCGGTCAGTCCCGAGCGCTAAGCGAACCTCCGAGAAGGGGATAGTACGTCCGATGTGGCTCAGGCACATGAGCAGTACCGACGTCGCTGGCACGTTGGCTACTGCCGCACTGCTGGCTTGCTGCAGGCGGCTGCACAGCATTGTTAGGACCTGGGGCACCGCGTCCACGGGCAAGATGACAGCCCACTCGGGTGCGTAGGGGTTGCCCCACAGCAAGGCCGGGCCGAGGCGGCAGAACAGGGCCGCCTTGTCCTGTTCAAGACCACCTCCATCTTCTTCGCTCTGGCCCCTTGAAGCGTCGAGGAAGGAGAGGCAGGCGTGGGGGCCGTCGGACACGAACACCCACCAGAAGAGCACCTGCACGCCCTCGACCCACACCTCGTGGCTCCCGCTGGCCTCGCTGGCGGTCGAGACCAGCCACGAGGTGGTGCTCGTCCCAGCCCCTTCCCCACAGCCACCACCACCTGGCGTTTCGGTGCTAGTGGCCGCCGGCAGGGCCGACCGGAGGGCGGACAGGAACGAGAGCAGCAGCTTGTTCGTTGTCCCGCCTTCGTCTTCTTGGGCGAGCGACTGTGGAAGGGCTCGCCAATGGGCCACCAGTTTGGCCTCGACCTCGGCGGCGCTGACCCTCTCCATCTTCTTGGCCCAAAAAATAGAGAAAATTATGTGCCGGCTTTCTGCGCTTTTTCTTGATTTGCTCACGCAATAAATGTCGACGACAAAAACCTCTCAGAGCTGCGGTGTTCTGAAAAAAAATAAATGTAAATAAATAAAAAATAGGCTCAGCCCTTGCCGCCGTGCGCGATGAGGTGGATGGCGTTGTTGAAGCGTGTGGTCCAGCAGTCGAGGGCGGCGTGTATGAGCTCGGTAAAGCGGGCTGCGGCTGCATTGTCGTCAAGATCGGTTGCGAAGGCGTAGCGCAGGTACTCCAGGTCCTCTGCGCTCTTCAGCTCTGGAATGCCCGTCTGCTCGAGGAGGAATACGGTCAAGTTTAGCAGGCTCGTTCCCATGCTTCATGCGGGGGAGGGGGAATGTACCGACAACATCATAGCAAATAGATTTCTGTTGCACCCACGCGTGTCGTGTTTGGACATAGATGGTGAAGTGTCACTTAGCGGTTTACTCAGTAGTGTTGTCTAGGCATGAACCAGGAGGGGGAGATGCATACATAAATACAGACGCGTGCTTGCGAAGGATGTTGTAGGCGCGGCAAGCAGTTGTAATGAAGAGTGTGAATCCTGTTACAGTGAGTGAACATTCAGTGAGGGAGGCCTTAGTGTTGTCTCCTGTGGCTTCCGGGCGTACCTTCGCTGCCGCGACCGCCCATCACGAAGGCGTGGTCCGGGGTCAGCACGAACGGAGCGCGTTCCCGCTTGAAGCCGAATTTCTTTTTGAAGTTCCCCAGGAAATGGCCCTGTCGCAATTACAGCATTGGTCATGAGCACGTCCCTCGCTCGCAAACCCAAGGGTGTGCTGCGCAGCAGGAGTGTGATAGGAGGCGCGTACGAAGTCGATGTGGAACAGTCGGCCGTCCTTGGTCACCATCACTTCGAAAGAAAGTTGAGCTGGAATGTGAGTTCGGCTACCTTGAAAGAAGAAGAAGAAGAAGAAGAAATGCAGGAGAGGGGGATGAACCGTTGTCGTTGTGTCGATCGCCAATCCCCAGCACATAGGTGGCCACGCAGTACGCCGCACAAGATCGGATGAAGTTTCTCAGCGCCGCGTCCCACTGGTTATGTCGGCCGCATTAGTGCCCACGAAGTGGTATTTGGTTGGTAGTGAAGCGGACCTGTTCTTTGGTGGGGTTGTGCTTGAGCAGCCAGTTCTTGAGCGGGTCCTCCTTGAAGGCGCCTCTGGCCCCGTAGCCCGACTCCTTGGCGACTGCAGCCGTGGTTGCCGAGTTCTGCACGACCTGGGGAATCACCATCAGCGGGAGGCGGCGGAATGCGGAGGGCGGAGGCGGAATGCGGAGGGCAGAGGCGGAATGCGGAGGCGGAATGCGGAATGCGGATGGAGACGGAGGGCGGAGATGGAATGCGGAGGGCGGAGGTGGAACATTGATTATGACAATGTACCATGACAATGTCGATCATCGCGCGAGGGCATGGAGGTGTACCTCAATGAAACCCATGTCCGCCCCGGTGGCAATGCAGCCATAGGGCGTCACACACAGATCGTAGCCCTCGTTTTTCCACATCTTGTCCATGATTCGAAGCATCTGCAGCGTCAACATGTCCTGACGGAGATCGTCGCCACACTATCGTAGTGCAAAACATGGCGATGTTAAATAACTCAATTAAATAAAAGTAAGAGAAATAGAAATAAAGAATAATGACGAGGTTGGTGAACGGACCTTGAAAATGGTGTAGATGGGCGGTCGCGCGGGTTGGGCGTTCTCAAAGACGAGCCACAGCGGCCGCTTCTTGGAGTCCATGAACTTGCACTTGTCTGTGAGGAGATCTGCCACCTCCATGTCCGCCCGCAGCGGCAGCCCAAAGGTGGAGGGCAGCTTGATCACCGCCAGTGCGGCGCTCAGCACCTCGGCCCGCTCCTCTTCCGTCTTGATCGCTTCGTCCTGGGACAGACGAGATGAATGTTGAATGGAGTTCAAGCCCTGATCCGGAGTTAAAAACCCCCCCAACAGTGTGTGGCTTACCTTGATTTTAGTTCCGACGTGGTAGATGGCGTTGAGGGCTTGGTTCTGTCGATGCAGCCGACGACGGTGGGACGGCGAGCCGCGGAGGTAGGCCTCGAGGATGAGGCTGTACCGCTCCGAGATCTCCGGCGCGTGCACCTCCGATCGCAGGTACCAATAGAACGCATTGCCTGGTGGTGTCCGGGTGGTCAGGCTCAAACAACCCAACATGTGAGAGGAAGTGGTCAACAGTCGAACCGATGTGGCGATTCTCGAGGGCTTTCCGCAGCAGGAAACGAACCAGAGCTGGAAGGAAAGTACAAATCGTTGTTCATCAATGCTGTATGTCGCTGTCGGGCTTGAGCGGTGCGAGTGAGATTGAGGAGAGGTACCAGAGTCATGATAGGCTTCATACTTGATGACCTGCACCAACTGGAGGAGGTAGTCGAGCAGCTCATCGTGGGACAAGGCCTCCAGACATTCGACCGCATGATCTCGCACCTGAAACGCGATGAGTACCGGGCACAGTTCACAACGGGAAAAAAGAGTAGTACTTACCTTAGCATCGGGGAACTTGGAGTCGAGAAGCTCCAGGGCCTCGACTGCCGTTGGCTGTCTGAAGAAGCCCAGCAACGAGTGCATCTCCTGAGCTCGCGATCATGCCATTAGTCGTCCGCAGGTACGAGCACGTCTCTCCCTGCGAATGAAGGTATGTGTGTGCGCGTGTGTACCTGGACAGATATGTGGTCGGCATAGTTGACGGCCTGCAAAAACTTCGGCAAGGCGTTGGGCCGCGCCAGACAGTAGCCTGTGTGGCCATTTAGCTCCGATTAGCAGCTGGCTCGTTGACGAGTTTACGCGCGCGACTCGGTCCAAGATCAGCAACAACGACAAAAAAAGGAGGGGAGGGGTATGGGGCTCACCGCGCAGCGTGTTGACGATCTTCTTTTGGGTCGGGGTCAGCCGGTGAAGAGAGTCCATGGCGAGTATCTTCTCCACCTCTTCCACCAGCTCCAGTTCTTCCTCTCCGCCGCCCAGCACCAGGCAAGAATTGCGGTTGGGTCCCTTCGTCTTGCCCGTCGTGCCATCTGTGCCCCAAGGAGCATTATCGCGCCAGCCAGCCAATCAATCAATCAGTGATGGGCCAAGCAGCAGGCAAGGCCTGCGTACCGGTGGGAAAGACGACGGGGAGGGGAAAGGAGTCGAGCTCGAGTGCGAGCTGCGTGGCGTGCGCAAAGCCCGCATTACCCACGCATGTGCCGATCGGGTTGGCCGGTCCTGAAGTGACGCATACGAATTTGTTCGCTCAGCTTAGAAGTAAACAAAGAAAATTATGAGCGACGCATGCGTGGTGGGTGTGTACCGTCCGGCCACATGGAGAGGGTGTGCAAGCCGGACCGTAGTTCGTGCTTGTAGCTGATGTGGGGACACACGTGTGCGTAGCGTACTCAGCGATGTAACAAAAATGGGGCGAAGCGTGGAGTCTAGTACTCGAAGATGTTGAAGTTGGCCCAAGCAAGCGGAATTGCGTCCGTGTCTCTGGCCGTTTTCGCATAGAGGGTGCAGCAAACGCGCGATTCCTGAAAAATGACAACATAACGCGTCCGCACACGCACACTCTATTAGCGCGAAATGACACTCTTGCGAAGAGTGGGCGAGTGGAGTGGTGGTGGACACGCACGCGAGGGACATTCGAGAAGAGTAGATCGTCGAACGTGAGCCACTGCCCCCAGCGCGGGTTGGCAGAACACGGCACGGGCTTTGTGACCGCGTCCTTCACCAGCAGCTGTCCTCCGTAGTACACCCCGACTGCACCCACCGAGCAGTCAACAGATGACCGTCACACACACACAACAAGGCCCGGTGCCGATGCGAGGGAAGGGGCGAACCGTGGACGTAAAGAGAGCCGATGACGTCGTCCGGAGCGAGATCGGGGGAGAACTTCCTCCACGAGGGACAGCCCAATTCGTTGGTCCTCTCCACGCCCATCACTTTGATTCGAAATGGCCGGTTCTCCTGCACGCGCACGGTGTGTCGATATTGTGAGAGCGGATGTACCATGGCGTGTGTGTGTGTGTGTGTGTGTGTGTGTGTGTGTGTGTGTGTGTGTGTGTGTGTGTGTGGTGCGTCCAAGTGTGTACCAGCTCCCACAGGGAGATGTGCGACTTTTGGTCCCACCTCACCAGCTCGCCGGCCATGAGAGCGTGGTCATAGCGCGGCGCGAGGGCCTCCTCTTCATCGTCGACCTGGTCTCCCTCGCAATTCTCCTCCCACTCCGTCGCTTCGCCCGCCTTCACCTCTTGTATCGCTGTCGGCCCTGTCTCCGACTCGCCGACGTCTCTCGTCCCCTCGCTGGCTCCTCCCAAGCGCGGCGAAAATGGTGTCGCACGCACTCGTGGGGTGCGCGGGACGCGGGCGGAGGTCCACCCGGCAGTGGTGGTTGACGACGATGATGCGGAAGCGTCGTCTTGTTTGGGTTTGGCCAGCGCGATGTAGTCCTCCGATCGCTTGAGCAGCACCAGCTTCGGCCAACGCTTACTTTCCACGCATTCCTGAATGTACGCTGATGCCACAATCACCTGATTAGTATTCACTCCCAGCATTCTTACAAGCGCGCAGACAAAGTCAAGTTGGCACCATACCAAAGGCCAGCAACGGGTACTTGCCCACGATGTGTTCCAGCCTGCCCTTGGCTCGTAGCAGGAGGTGCGGGTGCGTCTGGGCGTGGTAGAAGCCGGAGGTCGAGAACAGGGGCAGCTGAAGCAGTCGCTGCAGGAAGGAATCCGCAGTCTCCATTCCCCTATCTGCACTCTCGTCGGAGTTAAAATGCAGTTCACTTGCGTGTGGTGGGTCAAGCAGTACAGCGAGGAGAGAGCACCGTTGGTGACGAGCAGGTTGGTGCTCTTCTTCTCGAGCGGCAGCACGACCCGGATGAGCAGGCGATCGACAGTGGGATTGGGCGCGCCGGACAATCGGATGTTGAGCTCCCCGTCGTCCAATCCTCGCAGTTCTTCGGCCAGCACCACTTCTTTCCTCACTCTGCGTTGCAGCAATGGAAAAAGGAAGTTACCATCAATGTGATTTGCTGTGAATCATGGTGTGTTGGGCGTATTATGGGGACTCACCT
This sequence comes from Acanthamoeba castellanii str. Neff, assembly GCF_000313135.1. Lineage (NCBI taxonomy): Eukaryota > Discosea > Longamoebia > Acanthamoebidae > Acanthamoeba > Acanthamoeba castellanii. Next base: position 121,731 of record NW_004457643.1, on the reverse strand, counting down.
GGCCATGGTCTTGCGGAACGCTGAAATCTCATCCTCTACATTGGTCCAACACAGCTTCTGCCCGATCAATCCGCCAATGTCTTTGTTTTCTTTCTTTTCCTGTTTTGCGCGCACGTGTGGGTCGCCCCATGCTTAGCAGGGCACCTTGCTGCTCGAGGCAGCGCCCATATGGGGGAGTGGAGGTACGCACCTCTTTGCTCAGGCTCGGTGTGTCCTCGACCACCCGTAGCTGGGGGAGGATGTAGTGCCTTCTGCACTCGCGAATGTACTCGAGCTTGGACCTAGCGTCATCCCGAGGGGTGGTTGATACCGGTAGAGAAAGGAAAAAGAAAAGAAAAGAAACAACAAAGAAACAAAAAAGACGACGTACAGCACGAGAGCGCCATCGAGGGCGTTTGAGGCAGGAGTGGCCAGACTGTAGCAATGCAGGCGGGAGTCGGGAATGTCCAGACGCGTGAGCACGTTGCCTGCAGTGTCGGTCGGCTTGCATTCCACGATCGTTGTCACCGCCCCCGCCAGCAGCACCTGCAGGTCAAACGGCTCGTCCTGCCCACCAGCCGCAGCACGACACAGTTGTGAACCACATCCAGAACCGACTTTAAAAATCTCTGATGTCGCACCTCGTGGACATCGATGTCGATGACCGGCGGCGACGAAGAGAGATCGGATGACGTAGCACGCCCGGACGTGGTGGCGAGGGGCGAGGTCGGGATCTCATCGCCCGACTGAGTGTGCGCCACGAAGGAGGTGGCCGGCGAGAGGGAAAAGGGCGAGTGGGCGTTGGACGTGCGCGGTGTCGAGGACAGCGATGACGAGGGCGATGAGGGCGGCGACAATTCGAGCGACGACGACGGACTGGCCATGGATAGGGCCGCCACGCTCGGCGGCGGTGTCGCGGTGGGTATGTAGCTGAAGGGCAGTCGCCGCGGGGAGGTGGAGAGGGAAGAGGGAGAGGCGGGCGCCGACGAGGTGGTCATGGCATACGGCCGCATGGGCGGCAGCGGAGCAGGGCCGCGCTCTCGGGGCTTGAGGAAGAGTGAGGGCTGCGATTTGCCCAGCACGCACTGCTCCACGTAGGCACTGCTCGCGACCAGCGCATCCGAGGCGAGTGTCTCTCCGTCGGGCGTTTGCAGCACATAGTGGGCTGCATTCGCTGTCGCGCCCAGCATAAACTGGGGTAGTGTGTGGTGTCGTGAGTGTGACTGTGGAAAACGTTTGACTGTGGAAAAATGTCGACTTATGATTGTTTCCAAATACCTTCATCTTGTTAAAGTTGGAGCGGATGAAGTCGGCTGCTGTGTCGCCCACACCACATTTCAGATCCACCTGTAGCAAAAACAAAGGTCAGTATTACCCTTGAAAATTGGTGTGAGCCGCGATCCAAGCGGAATGTGGAAGGAATGTGTGTGCCAACCAACCTGCGAGCCTGACGGGACGACGAGGGAGATGCCAAAGCGCGAGGGGAGAGCGTTGGAAGGCCGGCGCACGGCATCGGCGCCTCCGGAGGACGAGAGCGGGTCTTTGGAAGGGGACCCGGAGGACTTGAGCTGGCTCTTGGCCGTGATCGCCGACGCCAGGTTGGCCGTGAACACGTCTTCGCCCGGCCGCATCGCCGCCGGCACCATGGGGTCGACCGACAGCGACATGGTCGGCCGGACCGTCGGCACAAAGCCCGCCTTCCCTCCACCACCACCACCCACGCTGCTTGCGGCCCTGGCCACCTCCGCTCTCCCTCCTGTGTGGGTGAGGTGGGTTAGAGAGGTTTTACGTCCGAGCTGGTAAAGAACGAAAGCGATGAACAAAGCGAAGAGTTGGGTTGGTGTGGGGGCGAGTGCCTCTCGCCGGGGTCTTGCTGTCGGCCAGACCGATCGCCGACTGGGTGCGGCCGAGTGCCTTCTCATTCACTGTCGACATAAAGTGAGCAAGAAGGTCGTGGGCACGTTCGTGCGATGAGTGGGAGTGCCAAGGAGATAGGCAGGGGGAGGTAAGTAGCGCACCGTGTGGGAGCGCAAAGGGGCGAGCCGAGGCAGGTGGGACAATCGGGGTAGATGGCGGTGGTTCCTCCTTCTTGTTTTTCGGGCTGCCCTTCTCCTCCTTTCTATTGTTACGACCGAACCCTTTGAACATCTCTCTCGTCAAGGTTCTAGTTTGGGTCGCGAAAAAATTTAGTTTCCTCGTTTTCTCTTCTCAATTAATCTAAATAATAAGAGAAAGAAGGAAATGGAGCCAGAAATTATTTTTTGAGAAAGGGCTTTTCCCGCGTATGGTACAACGGCACATCTTTGGTGGCCGACTGGTTAGTTGGTGCCCTTGTGATACCTTTGGCTTTTGCGTTGGGTTTTGCGTTTGGATGAGCCCGAGTCAGATCCGCTGTCGTCGTCGCTGCCCTCGCTGTCGCCCTTCCCTACCATGAGCAGGTTCTTGCCGCCTTCCCAGGTGCGCATCCCCTTTCTCTCGCGGTTGCCCTCCGCGTCGGGCGCAAGTTCCTGCGGGTTGTGGAGGAGGAAAAGATCATTAGGCTTACTATCGATTGGCTTGAAGGGTTTATGCGTGCCATCGTGTCGTGCGTGTCGTATGACGTGTGTGTCGTGTGTTTCGGCAGTGGTCTCACGTACCCTATCGCGCGCGTTATCGACGTCTCCCTGGCGGACGTTCTTCATGCCGCGCTCGTCTTCGAAGAGGTTCTCCAGCAACTTGACCACGTCGGCCATGTCCGGCCGGTCATCGGGGTTGTGCGCCCAGCACTGGGCAATCAGCTCTGCAAAATTCTGGTAATTACATGATCCAGTGAGTGTGAGTGTCACACGTGAGCTGGGCTCCACTCACATCGTAAAAGTCGCACCTTGGGACAGTGATGAGGGATGGCGGGCCTCTTGCCCTTGATCACATAGCGCGGGACGTCTGGACCGCAGGAAAAGAGAAAGTGATCAGCCGGAGGGGAAATCCATATAGAAAGAGGAGAGAAGAAAAGCTACCCCACTGGCGCTTGAGCTCGGTGTAGGGCTCTCTACGGGAGTAGAGCACCCACAGGACGATGCCAAACGAGTACACGTCGATCTTGGCCGAGTAGGGCTTATGCTCCAGCACCTGATGAAGGGGGGGGGATTTGACGTTAATGTGTGGGAGACACGACATAGACAGATAGCGAGTTTACGGAAGAGCAACAAACCTCGGGAGCCATGTAAAGTGGAGTGCCCAGGGCTGCCGTGTGGTTGAGCAGCTCGCGGACAGTGGTAATGGAGCTAGCGTGGTGCCAGAATGTAAGCAGCAGTAGCAGGAGAGGAAACACCAAAGAGTAAGGCATAGTACCGCGAAGTGCCGAAATCGGCGATCTTACAGGCGACAGGTGACTTGATGGACGAGGAGACCATCAAGAAGTTCTCCGGCTTGATATCACGGTGCAGGACTCCGTTTCTATGTAATAACAGAAATTGGTTAATCGGGACTCTCGCGCCAAAATCAGGAGTTGAGGTTGGGTACCCATGAAGGAAGGAGATGGCCTTGGACATGTCGAGCGCCACCTTGAGCATCAGGAGATAGTTGAAGCTCTTATCGCTGAAGACCAGGTCACCCACGGAACCAAACTTGCATAACTCGGTCACGATGCAACGCTTGCCTTCGACGTGCGAAGCGCCGATGAAGTTCAGTACGTAGGGGCAGCGAAGGCGATTCAAGATGTTCACTTCCCTGCGTAGAGAGAGTGTCAGTTGTACTCGCAATGGGGAGTTGAGAGACGGCGAGCAGCTGTACCTCTTAAACTCTTCGATCTGCTTGGCGTGCATCTGCGAGTTGAGGATCTTGGCTGCCACCTCCTGGCCCCGGTAATCGGCCTTGTACACCGAACCAAAGGAGCCGATACCTGTGTGCGCCACACCACCATATGGCCATCAGTGCCAACTAATCCCATGACGACGGCGCATCGAGCGCAACAAAAAAAGTACTGTTGTGGTACCGATGGGCACAGGGTCGGTCACAATGTCGTTGGGGTCGAGCTTGGCGGAGAGCTCGCCGATGAGCTTGATGCTGATCAAGTGCTTGCCCATGCCCTCGACTTCGAACTTGATCTTGCGTTCGATGCGCGTCGTCATCAGCAACGTGCACGATATGCTCACAGTCACACTCTTGCCCTGCGTAATCAGCAGAGTCAGAAGCTATGTCCACGGCGAACACGATGAACGCTCGCAGTACCGATTTGATGATGCCGGCGCCCGGGTGGAGGCGACAGCGGAGCGTCTCGTCTTCGGCCGGCACGAAGAAGGCGAACTTGCGCGAGGAGTAGCCGTGGTTGGTGATGACGATCACGTCGCGCATCTCCTCGTCGACGGGGCACTTGTCGCTGGGACCCAGGCCGAAGGAGAGGCTCTTGGGCTCGTAGGACAGGTGGAGCTGCTCGAGGTCGGTGAAGGAGAGGTCGCGCGCGAGGCTACTACCGCCGCCCGTTCCACTCCTCGTCGAGTTTGTGCTGCGGCTGTAAATTGTGGAATTCCAGTAATTTAGGTTGGGTGTTGCATAGGAGTCACAAGTCCGTTGCGCAGGAAAAGCACAAAAAGTAAAGAGAAAAGAGAAAACGTACGAGGAAAAGTCGCTCATCTCCATGTCTTCTGTGGAGTAGTCGGACCACTCGGCGGCCAGGAGGAGCTCCTGCTTACGGCCCTTGCGCCAGTAGAGGACGCCGAAGGCGACGAAGAGCAGGACCAGGCAACAGAGGAACAGAAAGGCGGCCGGCAGCGCGACTCCGAGAGCGATGGCCAGGGTGTCATCGGAGCTGCCGGCTCCCGCTACGTTCTGACATTGATCTCCTGCACGCGCCCCAATCAGGTCAGCCCAAGTGTCGCACCTGAGGTTTGGTGATGTTGCAGGCGACGCACCCGAGAAGCCCTCCTGGCATGTGCACTTGCCATCGAGGCACGTTCCTCGGTCGTTGCAAATGATACCGTTCTGAATGCAGGGCACCAGGCTGAACACGGTTTGGTTGTTACACGTGACATCAGACAGCGTCAAAAGGAACCTGCGCCGGACGGCGATGGGAGTCACCTGGTGACACAGCACCAAACTGCTGGTGAGAACCCCTGCTGGGCAGCGGCCCAAAGAAGGAGAACGAGCGAACCGTATAACCCAATGCTTCGGCGATGGCGATCGGTTTGCTGTTGGTCTGCGACCAGATGATGAAGTCAAGCAGGGACGTGGCCTTGCCGCACTCAGTCATGGTCCTGTCGGACACAGGAACAAATTTGTCAACGCAAGGGTCCCTACCCCGCAGCCGGGAGAGAAGTAAGAGGTGGCAAGTCCTTACCTGGTGTGGATGAGGAGGTAGGAGTAGGTGGCCATCGGCCAGGCGTTGGCTGACGCTCCGTCCTGCACGCTTGCTGCAAACTTGCTCGTAAACGCGTCTGCAAACTCGTTAAGTGCCGCGTTGATCGTGACCGGGTTGGCCGTCACGTTATTCCCTGCCTGAATGGGAAACAATGTAATGAGCATTTGGTAATGGTGTCGATCAATTAATTTAGAAAACTGCCATCGCCTCTCGCTTACCTTGTTCTTCATGGTGCCGAATGGGAGTCCCGCCTCCAGTACATCGGCGCTCACGGCGTAACCGAGCGAGTAGGGCGTGTTGCTGATGAGGCTCACCACTTCGCCATTACCCTTGCCGTACTAGCATAGGAAAGGACCATAAAAGTTCTGATTAGATGATGTTACCTTGCTATGTGGCAGGGCACAATACCTTGTAACGGTCACTGGGAATGAAGCCCTTGGCGACGGCGGCCATGCCCGAGATGTTGACCGGTCCCCAGTTGACCAGCTGTTGGTTGCCCACCGACTGGTTGAAGGCCGGGCTGAAAAGGGAGAGCGCCTGCGTGAACACGGACGTGGTGCCGGACCCGTCGAACCGGCCCACGATCACGATGGAGGCGTTGGGCAGGGTGAGGCTCGGGTTGACCGAGGCGATGAGCGGGTCGTTCCACTTCGTGACGGCGCCCATGTAGATCAAGGGCAGGACTTCGCGGGTGAACATGATCGGCACCTGCCCGATGTCTGGAATGTTGTACACCATCACCACCGCCGCAGCAACGGCCGGCAGCATCTGCAGATCGCTGCCCGCGCCTGCATAGTTGGAAGCCTGATGTGTGGAAGAAGATTAGTGAGTGTGCAACCACCCTGGGAGGAAGGTGTCTGGGTGCGCGTTGCGAACCACGAGAGCGGCGTCAGATGCGCCCAGGTCGGTGTTGTAGTTGACGATGTCCGAAATGCCCGTGCTGGAGCCCGTTCCAGTGTAGCTCAGCGCCACGTTCGGGTCCACGTTGGTGAAATACTCCTGGATCCAGGCCTGGTACGTGATCAGCGGCAGGGTGGCCCCGGAGCCAGACAGCACACCTTTATCCAGTTGCGTCAGTCACCGTTTCACTCGAGCCCAGCCATCTCCGAATCTGAATGGCGATCACGTACTGGTGGGAATACTGCGAAGTTTGTTGCACTTGACCTGCCCGAGGGCGTCGGTGGCCCGCTTGAGGACGCTGTAGTGGAGGGTGGCGTAGTTGGAAGCGGACATGGCTGAGACGGCCTGGGCGTTGTACTCAATCCAACCGTACCACTCGAACACCGCTGCGGGAACGTCACACGAGGAAAAGTTGCCCGTCGGCGTGACCAGGTAGTTCATCCACCCCAGCGGCCTGCGGAGTTGATTCCATTGAACACAATTCGTAATTAATTTCTCAATTTAGGGTAGCGGCAGATGGTTGGTACCAGGTGGCAGCGTTGTTGCCATCGACGAGGTTGGCCACCATACTGGCGCTGGCCTTGAAGCTCTTGGCGTTATCAGCCATCAAGCGCTGGACGTTCGCGATCGTAGGAAGCACGTTCTGCTTGTTCTGTTGGCCGATTGATAGTGAGAAAAGCGCGTCAATGATCCCTCCGCTTCGCTTGATCGTACCTGGTTGCGAATCGAGGCGTAGGGCACACCGGACGTGGCGGTCCATGAGGGCAGATCGATGAAGCCGATAGCGCCGGGGGTATTGAGGACGGCGGTCATGACCCCGCTGGCGCCGGTGGCCTGAACGAAGCTGGCCGGCCAAGCGGGCAGGTCGGATACGCCCACCACGTCGGCGAACGCGGTGGAAGAGTTGGCCAGCGCGCGGGTGAAGGCCCGGGTGGTCGGCGTCGCATCGGCCCGCACCACCACCGTGATGGCCGAGCTGGAGGCCGCCAGCTCTGCCCAATAACTGTACGTGGCGTTCGTATTGAGCGCCAAGATCTGGGAATCATTCCTGTTGTTATTATGTGTGCCGCGATCGACATATGAAGTCAGACATAGTCAAATTAAAGCCAACGGTAAAGGGGTTGGGAATTATTTACCAGTGGGTGATGTTGCCGGCGAATATAAGCCCGATCGTCTGCATGTCCAGCTTGACGAGCTGCGTGAGGGTAGACACGCTCGCAGACCCGAGCGAGTTGAGGTTGTAGGGCAGCACCAGCGCGGCGCCGAGCAGGGGCACCGCCACCGTGCCGGAGGGCATGACCGAGGCCTGAAGGTCGTCGATCACCGCGTAGGCGGCGCTCCCATTGCCCACCGCCGTCAGGGCGTCCATATCGCTGCTTCCGGCGAAGTTGTTGCGCACCGCGGTCGTGACAAACCGGTAGGACGAGGCGAGCGAGGCCACGGCCGCCGCCGACTGGGCGCTGCCCCGCCCGGCAAAGGTCACCGTCCCATACGGGTCCGTCTGTCCCCGCACAGCCGGCGCCAGGCCTGTGACACAATATTAATGGCCGACCGGTCGGACAGTAGATTTAATTCACGGCGTGAGTTTTGCCCAATAATATAATGCTGGACGGGGGGGAGAGATGTACACAGACAACAAACAAGCCAAGCCGTAAGGACGTGCAGGAGGAGAGGGGCAGGCTGGGCCATGATTGCAAGGCAGACTTCTGGCTTGGTGGGCCTCCTTGGCACCTGGCCTGATGTTGGTGTTGTGTTGGTGGGTTGGGAGGAACGAGGAAGAATGGCGCCGTATCGCACAGCTGTTGATAATTGACCGATCCACGATCAACTCCGCGAATGCCGTTTGGTTACGCGTACCGATGTGCCGTTTGGTACTGCCGCTTTTATCCTATTGGGCGATGCTTGGTGAATTGGCAAGCTGTTGAGACAGGCCTGACAAGTTGGCTCGGGCCGAGTGGGCTCCACAGCAGTAGAAGCTTTCTTTTTCTTTCACATCCATGGCCGCGAGGACTGCGCTTGAGGACAACAGCCCTGTCACTCAGCCAGACGTCGCCCTCACCACCTTCGCCTCTTCCGGCCTTCTCTTGGCCGATGACGATGCGGCGCCACCGAATGGAGTGGATAGAATTGACGACAACGACGTGGAAGACTCCAAATCCACCTCAACTGCGAAAGGGAAAGATGTCACCACTCCCCAGAGCACCACTTCGCCAACAGAGGGGGCTGAGGACGCACCAGAGACACGGAAAGAGCGCGCGTGGAGGGGCATTCGATCAGCCGGGCGTATCGCGCTCACGGGCACCGCGTTCGGAGCAGACGCCTACCTGTTGCAGGTGACGTCTATGGTAATCCCCATCATGGCGGAGGTGTACCCGCAGACCGACACCGACGCCTCGCTGGTCTCCACGGCCGCCCTGCTCGGGGCCATGCTAGGCCAGCTGCTGTTCGGCTTCATCGCCGACATGGTAGGCCGCCGGATAGGGTTCGCCATCACCATCGGGGTCTTCACGCTGGGCGCCATCGCCAGCAGCGCCGTGGGCAACCGAGCCGTGGTCTACTACCTCCTGGCCCTGTTCCGCCTCGTGGTCGGGTTCGGCGTGGGCGGCGAGTACCCGCTGGCGGCCAGCATCGCCTCGGAAAACGCCGAGGACGCGAACCAGAAGCGCGGTCGGGCCGTGGCCTTCACCTTCGCGATGCAGGGCGTGGGCGCGTTGGCGGTGCCGCTCGTCGCGCTGCTGCTGCTCATCTGGTCGTCGGACCTCGACCTGGTGTGGCGGCTCTGCCTGGGCCTCGGCGCCGTGCCGGGCCTGGTCACGCTGCCCTTCCGCCTGACCATGGCCGAGACCGGGCAGTTCAAAGCCGCCCAGTCCCGTGAGCGACTCCGAGGGTCGCGCTCGCTGTGGCGTCGGGTACAGTGGCGGTGGGTGGTGCTGAAGCGGTACTGGCGCGAGCTGATCGGCACGACGCTGACGTGGCTCCTCTTCGACGCACTGTTCTACGGCAACACACTCTTCACGCCGACGCTGCTTGACTCCATGGGCATGGCCGACGGCGATACGCCGCGCGCCCGGCTGCAGAACCTGGCCGAGCTGTCGCTCATCATCGCTGCCATCGCCCTGCCCGGCTACGTGGTGGCCGTGCTCCTGATCGATCGCATCGGGCGGCGGTATATGCAGCTCCAGGGCTTCCTCCTCATGGCCCTCATCTACGCCGTCATCTCCACCTTCTACGACGACATCTCCGACATCACGCCGCTCTTCCTCCTCCTCTACGGCGCGACGTACTTCTTCGCCAGCTTCGGCCCGAAGATGACCACCTTCGTCATACCGAGCGAGCTCTATCCGACCGAGGTACGCGCCTTCTGCCACGGCATCTCGGCGGCCGCGGGCAAGCTCGGCGCGATCATCGGCACCTACGCCTTCAAGTACATCCTCTCGGCGTCGGGCGTGGCCGTCGTGCTCAATATATGCGCCATGATCGCGGTCGTGGGCCTCTTTGTGACGACCCTCTTCACGCCCGAGACGCGCCTGCTCCGGCTCGCGCACGCCCCGTCGATGTCCGCCCAGGCCCCACCCGACCACATTCGAGCGATGTGGGCCGGTCACGACGCGGCCGCCGCAGACGACGACGACGACGATGAGAGCGATATGCTGGACGACTCCCTGCCCGTGTCCTCGGCCGACTCGCTGGACACGAGCGGAGGTCCCGGGCCGCGAACAGACTCCGACGAACGAGGCGGCACCGAACTGCGGGAGCTGGAGGGTGTCTAGCAAGAATCCGAAACTGTATAATTGTAACTGTTAGCCTAATCGACCGTGATCTAACGCGGACGTACATCTACGCGTTGTTCTACATGTCTTGTCCCGAGGGCGTCAAGTCCCAGCAAAGCTCCAAGGGAGAGGAGTGCGAGAGAAAGGCAGAAGGGAAACGTCTCTGTATGTACATACTCGCGGTGAGATGACGGCCAAGTCAACTCACTTCTCGAACCAGAAGAGGGGCTGGGACTGGGACGATGACGACGGCTCGGACTGCGACTCGGCCAGCGCCCGCAAGAACTCTTCGTCGTAGTCGTCGGCGCCCCCTCGCTGCGTGCTCACGGCGCCGCCGCGAGCAGCGCGGAAGTCCATCGCTCCGAGGCTGTTGTGGCGAAAGTAACGTGGTCGGCCGTCATCGCCTTCGCGGTCGCTTAGTCGCGCCTGGCCCGAGCTGTTTCGCCACTGCCTCCGTCCGCCTTGGCTGTCGCGCTGACTCGCGCTGGCCGGGTTGTATCGTCGCGGGCTGGCGAGGGCCGCTGCAGACTGGGCAGATGCTAGGATTTCGGCCTCCATTTCGTCGGCGCTGACCCCGGAGAGCGGTGCGGATGTGATTCCGCGGTCGTCGCAGTAGTCCTGCTGCAGGAAGGCCGGCACCCGCTTGGCGCAGGCCATTTGGCACTTGGGCAAGGTGCGCGGTGCAAGGTGGGTCCCGTTGCTTTCTCTCTCCGCCTGCTCCCGGACGTATCTTCGGTAGAAGTCCACTACCGTCGGCGTCACGAAGGCGTGTCTGCCAAGGCACGCAATCAAATCGAATGAGAACACGCGACACACGGCACGCACACAGCACACGGTGGGGGAGGTACCGTCGATCAACCGGGCTGAGGAGACAGAGACCATCTAAGCTCCGCACGCGGCTGAGCGCGACGTACGCCTGTCCGGGCGCGAAGACAGAGGCCAAGGAGATCTCGACCCGGTCGAGTGAGAGGCCCTGGCACTTGTGAATGGTCACAGCCCAGGCGAGCTTGAGCGGTATCTGACACCGGGAGCACTCATGCACTTCCCCCTTTTCTCGATGGCGCCCTTGGGCGTACGCAAAAGAGAAGGTAAGCGCGACGCTACGCCTGGATTGAGCACCACACGCCCCCATGCTTAAATAATTGAGATGGCGCACCTGTGAAAACCACAGGCCCCACAATGATCGGCTGCTCGTGGCCGATGAAGCGCACGAGAGGCAGACTGTTGATTCACCACGCCCACAGCACAGGCGTCAGCCAAAGAGTAACAGCAAGTTGAACCTTGAGGAAAATGGCCGTTACCGAAAGTCGGGGTTCTTGCTCTGCTTTTTGAGCCACTTGGCCTGCTTCACGGACTCGTGCAATATGGGCCGTACGGGGAGTCCTGCACATCCACACCTTTCTCATGCTTGTACTTGGTCTGGATCAAGATATCCTCAAACTCGTCTGTGTGTCGGTCGGTCGGTTCAGAAAGTTAGACCTCCAGAGACACGCTCACGCCAATGCAATGTAAAAACAGTACCCGCGGTCGCCCAACCGAGCACAACGCCTCGCGAGCCGTTCACCAGCTTGGAGGTCAGGTTTCGGATGAGCATCACCTGCGCGGCTGCAAGCATTGGCAATCTTGGTTAGGAGCAGCGGTCGGCGTGATTCAACACAGGGCACAACAAGGGGATGGAGAAGCAAGACCGCTACGCACCCTCTTTGAGTTCGAGGGCTTCGAGGGCGCTGCAGCTCTGATGGAGCCACTGCGTAAGGATCTTTCGGGGTCCGGTGGCTGCGGGCAGCTTGTCCTTGGCCAGGTACTGACAGGAGTCGCCGTCGAGCTCGTCCATGTGTGTTTGGTTGATGGCGTCCACCTGCTGATTGGTCGGATGCAGCTTCGTGGGCAGGATGTCCAAGTCGTCCTCAAACCTTCGCCCCACGCATCTGTGTACACCGCAGAAATGTGTGTCATTATTATCGCTCATATTGGTCGCCTTCTTGGTCTTTAGGGCATCAAACGTACTCGTTGAGAATACGTCTGGATTCGTCGGAGCAGGCGCCCTGTCTGATCTCATTCAGGATACCCTGAAACCTGTAGTGCGAACACGATTCACCTCGTTGAGAATTGACCGGGCAGAAGAGAGCAGGGCGCGTACCGTTCGTCCTTTTGGCGGAAGACCTTGGAGAGCTGCACAACAACGTCAATGCATGACTGCCAGGACTCAGCGTTAAACGCGAAGGCTTGGCTCATGCTCATTCGTTTGTTTCTATTACACACAGCAAGTTAGACATCATCTCGACGTGCGGCAGCGCACCCAAGTGGTGTGTACGTTTTGTCGAGCACTGGCGGGAGCTGTTCCGACGAGACAGAAATATGCGGGGAAGGAAGAGAACGTGAGTAAAGGTGAGCACTCCGATGGTGGAGCGTTAGGTGCAGAGTACCTGAAAGAAGTCACCGCAGCAAATAAGCTGGATGCCTCCGAATGGCTTCTCCTTCGCGGGCACCTTCTTCCAGTTGCGGACTCTTCGCGCGATGTACTCTAGCTGGTCGAACAGGTCCGACTTGATCTGAGGCTGCAGTGTCAGTTTTGGTTCGAGTCGTCGGCGCAGGCATGCAGGAAAAAAGCGGGTACCATGCTTATTTCATCGATGATGAGCACTCGCGTTTGCTTGTACTCTTTTCGTTTGCCGAAGGCGCGGCCCAGCATCACCTTGATTCCCTCGTTCCCCAGGCCAACGCCCGCCCACTTGTGCAGGGTCATGCCGTCGATGTTGATCGCAGCCACACCTGCACTCACCACGATCCGATAACGAATACAGTCGCACTAATTACATTCAGCAAGTCGGGAGTGTGCGGTGGTATGTGCGTGTGCGTGTCACGTACCCGTAGAAGCGGTGACGGCCACAGCTTCGGGGCCGTGCTTGAGACGTAGGCGTTCGATCATCTGGCGGAGTAAGAAGGACTTGCCGGTGCCGGCACTGCCGGTGAGGAACATGGAATAGCCACGCTCGGCCAAATCCAGCGCTCGCTGTTGCTGTTCGCTCAGGCAGGTCACGCCAGCGTCCTCGTCGGGCTCTCCCAGCACGGACGAAGATGCCCTCGTGTAGGTGATTGGCGCCGACGATGATGATGACGAAGACGAAGACGATGAGAAAGACGGCACAGGGCGTGGGCTTTGCCGTGATGGGCTCGACACGTGGGCCGATCGCGTTGAGGAGATGGAGGGAGTGGTGAAAGAGGAAGATGAGGAAGAGGTGGACGTAGATGTAGATGTAGGTGCAGCTGAAGAAGGAGCTATATTCGGCCTGGCGCCCTTCGATTCGGCGCGAGTAAGGTCGAGTGCGGTGCAGAGGTTGAGGAGGCAGTCGATGGCCTTCTCGGTGCTGCCCGCCACCTCGCCCAGGGTGTGCTCGATGACCTGCGCTGATGTGCCCGGAAACATGTCCTGCAGCATTCGCACAACCTCACTCGCTTCTCCCACCACTTGCGCCTCCTGGTCGGCCTGCTGTTCCTGGCCCTGTTGATTCTCTTCCACACACAGCTCTTCCTTCTCCTTCTCCTTCTCCTTCTCCTTCTCCTTCTCCTTCTCCTTCTCCTCCTTCTTCTCCTTCGGTTCCAGTCTCGCTTCCAGCACCTCGCCGTTCTCCCTCTGCGCTTGGTCGACCTCCACATGCGTTCCCGCGCTCTCGCGAGTCGTCGTCGTGGTCTCTTCGACAACTTCCTGCTTCACGAGCAATGGCGGTGCGGCCACGCCCTTCTCGTCGTCCAGCTCCGTCTCGGTAGTACTGCAGCTCTCATTCTTGTTCCTCTTGCTGTGTTCGGGCTGCTTCCTCCTGTTTCTGCGCTTCCGCTTGCGTCGTCGCTTCAGGGTGCCCTCTTCTTCATCTCGCGGCCTTTCCATCGTCTCTGCGGGCTCGTACCCGACGACTTGCAGCTGCTGCCTGAGATCGCGGTTGGTGGACTCGAGACGCGCAATCCGTTCTTCCTTCTCCTGCGCCATCTGCCGCAGCTCCTCGATTTTTCGTAGCGCCCATTCGAGCCGCTGCGCATCCCCCTCTTGACTCGCCCCACCAGTAGCGACTCCTTGTTGTGTAGGAGGTGGGGCTGCACTGCTTGGTCCGACCTCATCTGCGGGCTCCTGCTTCAATCGTTTTGGGCTGGCATCATCGACACCAAGATCGGCTCCCAGTTCGTTGTCCTCCCCCCTGCGCTTTCTGCCCTGCCCCTCTTTCTCCGCCTCGTCTTCCATCCCACGTAACTTACGATGCAGAAGGGCCAGCAAATCGTAAATGAACGATGTCATTCCATGTGCTCACCACCGTTACAGAACCCACACCAATCACCCACAATCCCGCCTTTTTTCTAAACCTGTTTCGAATTTTTGAGAGCAGTCGGCATAAAATGTTTGGTATGTGCGCCGAAAGGTGGAAGGCAACGCTATCGTTCGTGTCCCTGCGCTGAACTCGGCAAAGCACAGCACAGCACAGCACAGCACAACATTAGCACAAACACGTAGGTCAAGTAGTTCACAACATGGGCAACCAAGCACCCACCCAGGCGAGAGAAGCGGAAGAGGCGGTGGAGGTGCGTGTGGTGCAGCCTTCAGAGCAGAGGAAGAAGCGGGAACTCCACCTACGCGAGCAGGAGGATGAAGAAGGGCGGGTGATGTGCAGCTGCGGCTTCGTAGGCCTGGACGAGCACTCCTACAACCTGCACATCGAGGTACAGCGCGATCTCCAGCATTCTCTCCTTGGATTTGCTTACCTTGGCTTCATTGGTTCTGCTCCAGTGTGGTTGCCCCAACCTGAGGCCTGTGGATGGGAGCGGCTGGCCCGCTCGCCACTTCGAAACAGTGCCCTACGTTACCAACACCCAGCGTGCCGTAGTGTCCAAGGGATCCATCGACAACGCCGCCTTCTCCTGGAGTACGCACAACACTTCCATTGCTCCAGTACAACAGTGGCTGACAGTTATCATGCGGTTTGGTGGTGCATTGCAGTCACACTGACGGAGGACTTCGACGACGAGGAGGTGCGTAAGGCCATCAGCCAGATCCCGAGCATCACCGCGCAAGTTGGCCTGGTGGCCGGTGAGGAGGCCCTCGTGAGCTCCCTGGTCGGCGTGTCCGCGCGCCTATGGCGTAGTTGGGACGCCTCGCCGCCCGAAGAGCTTGTGGCCTTTACCGACAAGTGTGCTGGCGATTCTGGCGAAGTGCTGCTTCCCACCATCCAAGGTGCACCTTTCTACTGCTTCTTGTCCTGCAAAAGGCAACAGTTTGACCCTTGCTTCACACCATTCCATAGGCGGCCAGTTGATCCTCATGGTGAAGTCCAAGCGCGCGGACGCTTGCTACGAAGTCACGAAGCAAGTGCTGCAGGCGTTCGGTGCCAACGTGGCGTCGTCCGAGTACACCCAGGGCTTCGGTTACATGGGCCAGCCGCCCTACGGAGGTCGCGACCTCACTGGGTGCGGTTCACTTGCCCAGTTGCAGTGCCCCCCACCACGCCAACATCTAACCCAGGCTTGGATACAGTTTCGTGGACGGCACACGCAACCCGGACCACTTGCTTCGAGCCATCGCCGACGAGGTGGCGATCTTCCCCGACGACCACCCCAACGACGAAAAGCACGTGGGCGGTACCTACATGTTTGCCGGCCGCTTCGTCCACAACCTCCCCAAGTTCTTCGGTATGCCGGACGAGGAGAAGAGCGAGATCATCGGACGCGACTACACGCGAGTGAGGCCGCACCACGGCTACGACCACCGCCCGGAGAATCCCAGGCTTGGCGAGGGCGGCGAAGACGAGTTCGCCTCGGTGGAGGGCATGCCGCCGCGCTCGCACGTCGCCCGAGCCTTCGGTTCCATGATGCGCCAGGTTCCACACCTTGCATCTCTCTTACACTCCCTTCTACGTTTGCGCTCTCTGACATGAGGTCGGCACCGCAGGCCTACCCATACCGCAGGCCGACGGAGGAGGGCCTCTTCTTCACGGCCTACGCTCGCTTCCTCTCGGAGATCGACACCTCTGAACCGCATGTGCGGACACTATGAGGTATGCCGGCATCTATCATGCTCATCACAATGTACGCACCTCTGACCAGCCTTGAATCCAACCACCTTACGTGCGCGCAGGCGGACGGGAGTGTGGACAACATGTTCAAGATCACCAAGGCTGTGGAGTGCAACTACTACTACGTGCCCAGTCTCACCGAGCTCGCCGAGCTGCCCCACGTCGACCAGGTGAAGCAGAACGCCTCCGAAGAGGAGGCCGAAGTCAGTCTCAAGGAGGACTCCTCCGGCAAGGGGAAGGAGGTCGAAGGCGAAGATAAGGTGAAGGTCTTCTTCGAGTACTGGTGCGTGCCCAGGCCTTGGAGCTGCTGACGCATGAACCTGCTTCGTTGATGCTGACAACGCGGCGATCTGTGTGCAGCACCAACTGCGGCTACAAGACCCTATTCCTGGAGAAGAAGCGCCTGTTGGAGTCTCTGTCGCCCCGCATCCAAGTGGTGGGCAACCCGCACATGCCCCGCCTGGCCGCCTTCGAGATCACCCTCGAGGACGGAACGGTGCTGTGGTCCAAAGCCAGCTGCCCGGACGGCCACAACAACTACCCACACGTCTTCCCCACCAACGAGCAGCTCGCCCAAGCCGCCCGGCGCCACATCGCCGGCCTTGAAGGCACCGACTCCGGCCCCGAGCAGCCCGCCATCTACCGCGACAAGAAGACACGCGTGGGCGTATGGTAGAGCCACTGTCACGTACTAGTCGATGTTGTAGTAGTTGTTGAATGATTGCTGTAAATATCTTGGTTCACACCACGACACCCTCATGTTCTATACACGAACAAGCTGATGCTGATGATGATGGTGATGGTGAGGCATCAGCCTACGTCGCTGAGGGACCGAGGGCGCTGATGGGAGACCCGAGGGAGTGGGACAACGTTGCTGTGGTCGAAGGAGTTAGAGGAAGGGCGCGGCAGCGAGTCGGTGTCCTTGGACTGGCCCAAGGAGCCAAAGCTAGCGGGGGGCTCGACGCCGTCAGAGGGCCTCTTGGGCGCTTTGCCCTCGTCCGGGATCTGCTTCTCGTCCTGCGACTGGATGCGGTGCCCGAACTTGGCCGCCTGATGCACCACATTGGCGATCACGCTGTCCCTGTGCGTGAAGTTGTTGAAGAAGTACTCCTATGTAGCGAACCGTGATGGTGAGCACTTGGTGTGTGGGCCAATGAAGGCGAGAAACGAGAGCGACGAGGAATACGCACTACTCCGCTCTTCAGCTTGAATATGAGGGCGTTGTCTGTGCCCGGTATGTACTTGAACCCTCGTACCTTGGCGAGCGTCGTGATGGAGGTCAGTGGTGTCGTGATACGCGAACTCTCTGTAGATCAAGTCAAACATCACACTGGTGAGCCGAGGAGGCGGAGGGCATAAGAAAAAGTGCCGGGCCTAGTAGAGAAGTAGTACCCTTAGACAGAAGCGCAGGCTCGAAGCACACGTAGGCTGGCGTGATGTAGAGCCAGCCATGATAGATGTGCTTGTGGCAGCAATAGTAGCCTGCGAGTGGTGGCGGTGGACTTGTGTGAGGAAACCAAGGCACAGGAAAGACAAAGGGAACACGGTCATCAGTACTGATGATGGGGAACTCGGTCGCAGGGAGGTTGAATCGCTGTCGGAAGGTAGCGTCGGTCTGCGCGTCTTCGATTGATCGCGTGTTGGCCGCAAAATTGCGAGCACTGTGGGCACGACTGTGTAAGCACAAGCACGCGGTGTCGAAAGAACATCATGCAGGCGAACACGTACGTCAGTTCGCTCGCAGCCATGGTAGCCAGTTGGTCCTCCAACTCCTTGTGGTGTCTGCTTAGTTCGCCCTGATGTATCTTGAGCTGTTTGTTTTACACACACGAGCGGTGAGTTTCCTGAATATGCAGATCGGTGGTCGTTGCTATACTGATGGCAGAGCAGCCCTTCGTACCTGGTCGTTTTCCTCGGTCAGCTTTTTGTTGGCCTCACGCTCCACCAGCACGTCTCTGTTGAGGAGCTCTCTGTCCTCCCGCAGGAGCGCCAAGCTGTCGTTCATGTGTGCCATGTGTTGTCGGAGCTCTGGTGTGTTAAGCACGATCAGCTCATCACACACCGCACCATACACTCGTAGACGCTATGAATAAGGTAACGTACGGTCGAGGGAGGCCTCGTGCAGCTCCTTGTCCTCCTGGTGCTTGGTGGCGAGGGCCACGTAGCGGGCGTCCTGCGCCGCTCGTTCCTTCTTCAGGGCGTGCAGCTGAGTTCGCAGGACCTTGACCAGCTTCTCGACCTCGCCGTCGTGCCCTACATTGGTGGGCACGGCGGCCGTTGGAGCTCCGTGCTGCTGCTGTAGATGGTGGTCCTCTGCAGTGGGCCGGCCCCGTGGCGAGATAGCACCGGCCGGTGTTGTTGAAGATGCGGCTGGTGGCGATTTGAATCGGGGCGAGACGGGAGGAGAAGGTTCGGGAGAAGCTGTGGTGGAGGAGTTCTTGTGAGCCGGCGGAAAGGGGCCTGCAGCGACAGGGCGCTCGGCAGACCCCCTGTCGCCCTTACTCGCCAGCAGATGAGAGATGAAATTCATCTCTACGGCTCGAAAAAAACGGTCTTTCACGTGATAGCAACTTCTTGCGCGTAAGTACAGTAGTATGATAAGTTGCTCTTTCCGACTTCTGATCGAAACGTTGGCCGCACCTTCTTCTTTACCAAAATAATCTCGAGGAAATTTAGGCTGAAATAAAGGGAAAAACAAAGAAACCGCTGAACTCCGTCTTCCGCGGATGCCAGCGTTGTGGTTGGTGGCTCAACGCCGTCTCTTCTGTCTACTTGTCACCCACGGGGTCACGCACCTCTCACCCACGCAGCCCCACCCAAGCCACCAACCTCTTGCCCTCTTCCTTCTTCTCCAAGAGCCAAACAGTAAGACCCCTTACTCCTCTACATGCCGCGGCTCCTTGCTTGTGTAGCGCTGCTGGTGCTGGTGCTGGCGGGCCTGGGCTGGTCTGAGGCGGCGCCTCCCCGCCCCATGCGCCCCCAGTCATCGATGCCAGAGCTGGTCTCTACGTCGTTCCCGGCCTGGCGTGGCGGGGGCGGCCTGACTGGCCTGTGGCCCCAGCCGCAGATCGTCCAGGGCGGCCAGCACCAGGCCGACCTGTCGCCCCTGGGCTTCGAGGTGATCACCGCCTCCGAGTCGACCGCGCTCAACGCCGCCATCCAGCGGTACCAACACCAGCAGCTCTTCTTCCCGTTCCCCACCCGCCACGACCCCATCAAGCAGCGCTTGACCCTCAACGTAGCGGTAAGCGACGACAACGACACCAACCTGGGCCTGGGCATGCAAGAGTCCTACATGCTTCTGGTGCCTCAACCCCCCTCCAGCCACGGGAGCCCGTGGGAGGCCACCCTGAAGGCGGGCACCGTATGGGGCGCGCTACGCGGCCTGGAGACCTTCTCGCAGCTCATCCGCTGGAACGACGCAAGCGAGACCTACTCCATTCCCGACCTCCCCATCAACATCATCGACTGGCCTCGCTTCCCCTGGCGGTACACTACTCCGACTCGTCAGCAACTGGAAGCGTTAAGAGAGAGTGTGTGTGTCGTGAGTCGTGTTTGGAAGTGTTTGGAACTCACGCGACTGACGATTGTTTTTGCAGAGGTTTGCTGATCGATGTGTCGCGTCACTACTTGCCCACGTACGCCATCAAGCGCACTCTCGATGCAATGTCCTACAACAAGGTACGGCTAGTCCCTCCAGTCTTCTTCTTTTGGGCGTACGCGCCCCTAACAGAGATCGATCGCCTACCTTGGCACAGTTCAACGTGCTCCACCTCCACGCCACCGACGGGCAGTCGTTTCCCGTTGAGTCCACGCTCTACCCCAACCTCACCAAGTACAGATCGCTTCCTCCTATCTTCACTTGACGGCGCCTCTTGAGGCTCTCAGCATGACCATCACCTCTTACCTCTGATGTCAATCAATCAATCAACCACAGGGCCGCGTGGGGGAAGAAGGCTGTGTACAGTCACAGCGACTTGCGTGAGGTGGTGCGTTACGCCTGGGAGCGAGGCATCCGGGTGGTGCCCGAATGGGAGATGCCCGGCCACGCCTACGGGTTCGTCGCCCTCTCCACCTGCCCATTTTCACTATGGCTCCAATCGGCAGTTCTAAACACAACCGTGTGGGTCCAGCTTCGGAGCCGGGTACCCCTACATGGTGGCCCACTGCCCGACCTACACGACCGACCCCAACATGGTTCCGCTCAACATCGCCTCGGACCGGGTCTACGACTTCCTCCTGGGCTTCATCGCCGAGATGGCCCAGATCTTCCCCGACGAATTCGTTCACACCGTGCGCCCGCTCCCCACTCCATTACCAACGCACCAGTTGAGTGAAACTCACATCACCCCACTGCCGATCGATATGACAGGGCGGTGATGAGGTGGCGGTGGACTGTTGGGTGAAGGACCCCAAGATCAAGCAGTGGTTCCTCGAACACCACAACATCACGGACCCGTACCGCATGTTCGCCTACTTTGAGAAGCGGCTGGGCTCGATCGTGCAGCCCTCGGAGGCGACGGCCAACGGCCGGGTGCGCCCGCCGATGGGTCGGCAGGACCCGTCGCTCCCGCCCTACGTCAACCGCACGATGGTGGTGTGGCAGGACGTGTGGGACGACAACTGGCAGCGCCTGGCCCACCCGGAGACGGTGGTCGAGGTGTGGCTCGACCAGGACACCTTGCGCCGCATCATCGATACCGGCTACCGCACCATCTGGGCCTACCCCTGGTACCTCGACCAGCAGGTGCGCTCCCGCCCGTGGCCCACCCATTCACTTCGATGTCGTACAAGCTGATCTCCATGTCGCGTATTTTTCGTCCTAGACA
Source organism: Acanthamoeba castellanii str. Neff (assembly GCF_000313135.1). Classification (NCBI taxonomy): domain Eukaryota; phylum Discosea; order Longamoebia; family Acanthamoebidae; genus Acanthamoeba; species Acanthamoeba castellanii. The sequence goes on along the minus strand of NW_004457643.1, from coordinate 100,862 downwards.
CCCGGCATGGCGCCCAAGAAGACGTTCTACGAGTGGGTCGACACGTGGATGGCCCTGTATGCTGTACGTGTGCCTCTTCTACTTCATGATGCATGCATTGCTCGCGCAGAGATTGATCTCCTCCCGGTGGTGCTGGTCACAGGCCGAACCGTTCCGCGGGCTGAACCTCACCGAAGCGCAAGAAGCGATGATGCTCGGCGGCGAAGGGTGTATGTGGGGTGAAAACGTACGGCCGAGAACTGTGTCTGGTGGTTTCCGATGCTGCTGTAGGTTAACTTCTCTCTCTCTGACGACCGTGCAGGTGGACGAAACCAACATCGACTCGCGCATCTGGCCCAGAGCTGCGGCCATCGCCGAGAGGCTGTGGTCGGCTGCGCGTGTAAACGATGCCTCTGCCGCCCGCCCTCGCCTCGTCAATTTCCGCTGCAACTCGCTTGCCAGGTACTTTCCCTCTACTCCCCCGCCTCTCCTCCTTTCATCTTTTCTTGCTTTGGCTCACACGCAATGTGCCGCGTGGTGTTCTTCTGCGCAGACGCGGAATCGGGGCTGGGCCTGTCATGCTGGACTACTGCCCCTTGCCCCCGCAGCACCGCAGGGACTAGTAGATAGGACCTTCAGCTCCCCCCCCCAAATGGAGTTTGTACATAGCCCTGCCCAAAAAGAATGAAAAGAAATGCCAATCTGTAGCGCTGTAACCATCTTTCGACGGAAAGGCTAAGGCCCACCCACTTGATTGGTTTGTTATTAATTTGGTGTAAAAAATGCAAGGCCTAGACCTTGCCCTGGAACTTCCAGTCGCGGTGGTACTCCTCGAACAGCTTCTTGAAGATCGCCCGGCCCGTCTCGTCCACTTGTCGGCTGATCACCTTGTACCTGCAACGGGGCACGGATGAGTTAGTTGTGTCATGATTCATGTGTGTCTTCATTTATGGCGTGTGTCGTGTCGTGTGCGGTGCGTGGCGTACTCGAATTCGCTGCAGATGTCGAGGAGGGCGTAGATGCCGGGCAGGAGGGCTTGCTTGGTGGCGGGCGAGAGCGGGTTGACCTCGGTGAGTTGGATGTACTGCACGAGCAGCTGGGCCACGTATTTGTTGAACTGCTTCGGGTGCTTGCTCATCTCCTCCAGCAGCCGCGCCAGGTTCTCCGTACACGCCACCTGCTGGTGACCACCGCCACCACCACCACCGCTCCGCTCGGTGGCCGCCGCTCGACCCGACGTCCCTCGGCCCGACTGCAAGGCGCTCTGCTCCGCCATGAACACGCTCGACAGCAAGTCTGGCCCAAGCACCGCCCAATGTGAGCCAAAAAAGTAGTACGTGTGTGTGTGTGTGTCGTGTGTGTGTCGTGTGTGTGTCGTGTGTGTCGTACCGCGGATGTTAAGGAGGAAGAGGGGCATGCAGTTGAAGGTCTGCTTGTATCGGATCTTGAGGAGTCGGTAGAGGAACGAGTAGAAGGAGAGGAAGAGCCGCTCGGGCAAAAAGTCGGTGACGGGCGCCTTCTTCTTGGCCTGCTGCCGCACCGCCGGGTGCACGTGCGCCAGCTCCAGCTCGGCAAAGGCCCAGCGCCTACGGGGCACCGAGAACACCGACATGGCGCCCAACACGCGCGAGATCGTGTGCGTGTCGATCTTGAACAACTGCAATCGAAGCTGTTTAGCACACACACACACACACACACACACACACACACACACACACACACACACACACACACACACACACACACAACCGCACACACAACGGACCACGCACGTACTCGGTTGGTGATGATGTGGGTGATGATGGTAAGCGCGGTGCTGATGAGGTGCACGAGATCGGCCCCTCGTGCGGCGCTCGTGGTGGGCGTCAGCTGGAGGCCGCACCAGCCGATCAGATCCACCAGCTTGTGCACAATCGTAGGGGCCACCCCCTCGAACTCGCGCAACACACGCGATTCTGTGTATGCGTGTGCGAGTGCGTGTGCGCATATGTGCGTGTGCGGTCGTAAGTGTGAGATGAGTGTGCGGGAGAAGCTAGAGCGTGGTGGCGGTGGTACCGTTCATGGCGAAGAGCGTGAGGGTGGTGTTGGCAGTGGCGATGAGGCGGGGCAGCTGGGCGGACGCGAGCTCCGTGGGCAGCGCCCGCGCGACCAGCGCCACGTACGGCGCGGGCGAGTTGCACAGGAGGTCGATGTAGCAGGCCTCCACCTTCTTCGCGAACTCGGCGAGCCCCGCGGGACCCGACGCGGTGGTGTAGAGCTGCATGAGGTGGCTCAGCATGGCGAAAAAGCGAGCGAAGGTGGCCCGCCCGGGCTGCGGCTCCAGACTGTGCATGTTGCGGCACAGGTACTCCACGAAGCGCAGCGCCTTGCCCCGCAGCACCTCCTCGTTGCCTGCATCACCCAACCCATCAGACACACGCAACGACACACACGACACACACAACGACACAACGACACGACACGTACCGGAGCGTTCATGGGTGGCACCAGCGGCGAGGACCTGGAAGGCGAGGGACGCGAACCGGCCGATCTCGGAGAACACGGTCCGCGTGCGGGCCTCGCGCTGCGGTTGCTGCTGCTGGCGGGCGGTGGTGCGCCGGAACGATTCGATGTGGCGGAAGGCCAGGACCTGCTCCATGAGGGCGAGCAGGTGGCCGAAGTAGTCCTGGGCGGTGGTCTGCAGGTCGCGGTCGCTCGAACGGAGCAGCGTGTCGACGGTGCTGGCCGACAGGGAGAGGTAGGCCGACAGCGGCTGTTCGTCGAGCAGCCGCAGCAGCAGCTCCTCGGCGCGGTCCACAAACACCACGCACGTGTCCTCGATCACCATACCCGGCTGCTGCTGCTGCTGCTTCGACTGACCGTTCCCTTCGATCAACGACGCATGTCTGCACATGCGAGTGTCAGCGTGCGTGTGCGGTCGTGTGCGTGTGCGGTCAGGGGGAGGCGGTAAGTACTTGAGCCGCTTGCGCTGTTCGGGGGTGCCGAGCCGCTCGGAGTACTCGTCGACGAGGGCCTTGACGGCGTTGGTGATGCAGCCCAGGGGCAGGAGCACCTTCCGTATCTCCTGCAGGCCGTCCGTGGTCATGCCCTCCTCCTCTTCCTCCTCGGCCGCGATCGAGTCCGCCACTGACGCCAGCACCTCCTCGAGCTTCTCTCGGCGCGCTCGCTCTGGTCGCCTCAGCTCGTTCCTACAACCCAAAATTTGTAGCAAAACGAAACGTTTGGTTTCATTTCGTTTGGGCGGCAGTCAACTGAGCTGTACGTACCTGATGTGGATGGCCACGACGTCGAGCGTGTGGGTCAGGAGCGGCCGCATCTTCTCGAGCCCGCGCAGGGAGCTGTGCAGCCAGCTGACCACCGCGTTCGACAGCACCGTCTGCATTGACATTTTGGGGAGTTAGGCTCAAGGGCTGAATGAATGAATGAATGATGGGTGGTGGCTGGCCAAGGGTACCGTCTCGGGTCGAGGAGTGCGGAGCATGGCGGCCAGGTAGCGCCGGCACGTGCTGCTCACGGCGAGCGCCGCCTGCTGCACGGATTCCTCGCATTCCTCGTTGTCTGCCTGCATGGCGTTGTCGTTGTGGGCAGCCGGGAGCAGCGCGTGGAGGACCCAGTCGAGCACGAGCACGGCGGTGCTGCTCCGCTCCTTGGCCTCCTGGGCGAGGTAGGTCGAGGGGAGGGCGAGCACGAGCTCGAGCACGTCCCGCAGCTTGAGCAGGCCCGCGCGGGCCAACGCGGGCTCGAAACGGCCGCCCTGCGCTGAGGCCCGCGATCGGTGAGCGGCATCGGCGAAGAGCGCGGCGAATTGGCGCGCGATGTCGCTTTCGTCCTCTTCCGTGGCCTCGCGCATGGCGCGCAGCAGCTTCACCGCACCTGCGAGCTGCGTATCCTTGGCCTGTCGCACACGCACACCACCGCACACGCACACGCACACGAAGTCAGCGCGTGCGATTATGGGAAGAACGGGTTCGGTGTGTGCGGCGTACCAGATTGGGGATTGTGTGGCGGAGGGTGGTCTCGATGGCACCCACGAGCACGGGCGCGCAGCTGTTGGCCAGCCGCGGGAGCTCGTAGAAGGAGGTCTTGCTCAGGAGGGCGCAGGAGACCAGCTCGAGCGTGATCATGCCCCGCGAGTCGTCTGCTGTAGCAGTCGAGCGCACCGAGGGCGTGCTGTCCACCAGCAGAACGCGCAGGAACAGGCGCAGGTGCTCCTCCGCAGCGTACAACCTACAAATCACACACACACACACACACACACACACACACACACACACACACACACACACACACACACACACACACACACCCCACACACCTTATTAGAGACTCCAGACCAGACAGGCTGCAGCCTAACACTGCGCGTGTGTGGCAGGCACGTACGAGAGGATGTCTACGTTCTCGGCCACGAGCTTCCACAAGGCTACGGCGTAGGTCGCGCCGCTGATGGAGGCCATCATCCCGTTCCAGTGCGCGGCCGCTGCACCTGTGTCGTTCGTGGGTGGCAGCGCCAGGTCGAGCTCGTGGAACAGACCCGCGCTGGCGCCCTCCATGGCGCGCCGCAGCTCCTGGAGAAGGGTCGCGATCTGGGCGTCGGCCTCCTTGGCCGGCTCCCTGGCGGAGGCGGCCGATGGCTGATCGCGCAGCGCATACAGGCTGGCGAACGTGTGCAACCGCCGAAGGTGCTGGATCCGTAGCACGTTCTGTGTCGTGTGTGTGTCGTGTTGTGTATTGTGTGTTGTGTGCGTGGTGTGTGTCGGCGAGTGGTCTTCAAGTCCGAATGTGATTGAGAAGGTGAGGGGCGGGTACCAGCACGAATCGGAGTTGGGGGAACTGCTGCAGCTCGGGCTTGAGCCACTCCTGGAGGGTCGAGAGCGGGAGGGCGTTGAGCTCCTTGGCGGGGAGCAGGTAGAAGCACGATCCGTTGGCCCGCACGTCGTCGCTGACGGTGTGCCCCGAGGCAGCATTCTTGGCCGCCTTGGCGCTCCCCTTCTTGCCACCCGCCACCACGCGCGTCGACGGGAAGCGGTGGCACTGCTCGCGCAGCCCGATGAGCGAGTTGTACACGTTCAGCGCGTCCCGGACCAGCGAAGCCGTCAGCCCGTCCGCCCCGCCCTTGGTTGGTTCAAGTTTCAGTCAATCAGTCAATCATGGCCATGTTGTTGACACGATGACAGGGCTTACCGCAGGGGACTTGGCCTTGGCGGCGGCCTGTCCCGACCGGTCGCCGACGGCCAGCACCAGGAGAGGGGAGACCAGCTCGGCGCAGGTCTTGGACACCAGGTCGAGGACCATGGGCGCAGTAGTGTTGACCAGGAGTACGCTGTCGATGAGCGCGACGAAGAGGTGGACCACGTACGATAGCGAGACCAGGAGCGGGCCGGCGACGCGCGTCGCCTCGGCCCCGCGCTCGCCCTTCTGCTGCGCCGCCGGCAGCAGCTCGTGGAGCCGCTCCGCGTACGTGGTCCGGATCTCCTTCAGGAAAATCTCCCAAATCGAGGCGATCTTGCCCATGGGGAGCTGCATGACGCAGTCATAGAATCTGGCGTTGGCGCACACGCGGGGCAAGGAATGTAAGTTATTCAGTGGTCGGCCGATCAAGCTCGCAGGGGCGGTGGTGCGGCGGTGCGGCGGTGCGGCGGCGGGTAGGGGTACTGTTTGGTGAACTGGCGCGAGGAGATGATGTAGTGGGCGTGGCCGCCGCTGTGGGCGACGAACGAGGGCAGGAGCTGCTCGAGGAGGACGTCCAGCTGCCGCAGCTTGCTGTAGGTGGCCAGCTGCGCACGACTGAATTCCACGCAGGCTGCAGGTACCGCTTCCTGGAAGTGACAATAGAGAGAAAGAGAGAGAAATGAGTTGGCTCTGCTTAGAGTGTGACCGCGCGCGTGTGCGGGCAAGGCAGGAGCGAGTACCGCCGAGGGCCAGGGCAAGTTCCAGAGGATGGTCCACACGTCCTTGATGGGCTCGGACAGGGTCAGGTGGCTCAGGCCGCCCAGGTGCTGCAGATCGGCGAACAGGGCACCGACGAGATCTGGAACAACGTGGCGGGCGAATCAGGCCTTTTCTGAAGGGTTGGGACCCGCATAGCGACGACAACACGGTACCTTGATGGGCTCGGTCGAATCGAGCGGGGTGCGCCTGGAGGTGAGCGAAGAGCTGCTTGAGCAGGCCCACGTCGTGATGCGCCAGACGCTCCAAGAAGTGGAAATGGGCCTGCACGCGCGCGATGATGGCCATGGGCACGGTTAGACTCGAAAGCACTACATCAGGGGCCTGTGGGTACTGTAGGGGGGAGGGACGTACCCGATCGTCCGTGTCCTGCGTGGGTTCGTAGACGTGGTAGGCCTCCACCAGCCGCATGAGCTCACTCACGATCCTCACCGTGGTCGCCAATTCAGCTGCATTTGGCCGATTGCAAGTCTTAGCCGCAACGCCCAACAGGCGTACAGAGCCAGAGCGGTGAGGGTACCCGCATTGCCGGCATCGCTCTGCAGTGACAGCAGCGGCGCGATGATGTCATGGAGCTCCAACAGGAAATGGAAGTCCATGTACTGCCGCGGCTTCTTGTCCTCCTCCTCGGCGACGTCCATGGATTGGTCCGCCGCTGGAGCAAAAAGAGACAGAATAAAACAAAATCAGCGAATCATGAAGAGAGCAGCGGAGGAGGAGATGAAGATGAAAAGTGTTTTTTTTTGTCGTGGTGGTACCTCCGGCGTCTTTGCGTTCGGCGCGCTTCTCTTGGCTGTGCTCGATGGCCAGCAGCAGCGCCTTGAGGGTATCCAAAAATCCCTTGTAGATCAACGGAATGTTCTGCAGCACTGCGGTGGTGCGTTGCCAGACATCAGCAACAGCATGGCCAGCCTGTAGTTAAACACGCGTGCGTGCGTGCGTGCGTGCGTGCGGTACCGAGCAGTCGGTGAGCAGGTGGCAGAAGGGATTGAGACTTTTGCTTGTCGCTGGCTTGGCCGCTGTACTCTCGCAGCGTATCGAAGAGCTGCTTGCGGTAATTGCTGATCGTTCCCACATAGGCGCCTCCCGACTGCCGATTCTTTCCTCTTCCCGGCTTCTTGGTCTCGCCGCCCTCAGCTGATCATAGCCACGGCCATGGCCATTAACATGGTCAGCTGCAGGGTGACACATTCATTGGGAGGAAGAGGCGCTTATAGGATCGTGGGGGCTTACCTGATGGGGCAGGCGTGACCACATTCTGCTTCAATGAGAAGGCCAGCGAGTATTCGAACAGGTGGTCCGGGTGGAACAGAGAGTGGAGCACGATGTCTTCGATGTAGCGCTTGATTTGCGAGCGAACGGCGTCGTCCTCGCTCGTTTGCGTGAGGATCAGGCTCCGCAGGGTCAACAGAGGCTCGAGGAGCTTGGTGACGACGGTGGTGAAGACCTGCAAAAACGTCGTCGACCGTGAGCGACACACCACAAGCAAAAGCAGCCAAGAATTGGAAGAGGTGACCGACCTTCTTTTGGTTGGTTTCGATGGTTTGCTTGACCTCTTGAAACCTCTTCAGGGCAGTGGCAACGATGGCCACGCAGACCGACTCCATTTCCTTCTCCGCCCGGCTCGCCGGCCGAGAAGCGGCCCGACGCTCCAAATAACTGGTCGAGTTGGCATGTCACATGAGAGAAAGCAAAGCAAGTCGGACCCACCACCAACTCCCGGGTACTGTAGCTGCTTGCTCAATGGGTCCAGGCGCACGTACAGGTGGATCAGGGCCTGTGACACCCGGCTCACGAAGGACACGTAGTTGTCCATCGCGGGGGTGAAGAACTGGGAGTAGGTTGAGGAGAGCAGCTGCACGACGGCTTCCAGCCGCTTCACGATCGCCAGCCGATCGTCGGCGGAGAGCGACAGGATCTGGGCCTGGTTGGCCGCGCTGATGCCGGCCTCGGCGCTCGCCAGGCCCACGCAGCACAGCAGCGCGGAGGAGATGACGCGCAGCATCTCCGTGCGAAGGGGGATGGTCTTGATGGGCGAGTGGGCCAACAGCTCGTAGAACAGGCCCCAGTGCCGCTCGTCCAAGAACTGGGGAGGTCCAGTCTCCGTCTGCTCGCATCGACAGATATTAGCACTATGTGTGTGGTGTGTGTGTGTGTGTGTGTGTGTGATGGAAGAACGCAGGAGGTGGTAACGGACCACTTTCTCCTCGATCTTGGCCGCGTCGTCATCTTCGTCCTCGCCGTGGTGCTGCTTCTGCTTCTTCTTGGCCTGCTTCTTGGAGGCGGCAGTCGGCGTAGCGCCAGAGCCTCCGCTCGCCATGACGTACCGCTCGGACCGCGCGAGCGTGGGCTGCAGCCACTCCAGGAGGAGCGGGAGCATGCTGGGCAGAGCGACCGCACCGCCGGCGGGCACGGGGGCGTCGACCGTGGCGGTGTGTACCAGCAGCTCGTGGAGCTTCCACGCCGCCTCGATCTTCTCCAAGCGGCTTACGTCGGCAGGGCGGGCGCGCAGCTTCTGCAGGAGCTGTTCGGCGTCGGCAGCACTGGCCGAAGAAGATGAAGATGACGAAGATGACGAGATCGAGGTGGACTCGCGTTGAAGAACAGGCATGGGAGATGAAGGGGCGAGCAGAGACGTGGCGCCAGTGCCCACTTCATCTGCGATCCCTTGTAGGAACGCTGAGGCACACCAAGATTAACGGAAAATCGGAAGATGAGAAGAAATGCAAATTAATCGGGAACGTACCATCGACGTCAACCTCCGAGCTTTTCCTGCGGTGCCCACCTTTCATGTGCTCGGGCGTTGCACTCACACCCTTGACCTCGCTCCTCTTCCGCTTGCCTCGCCCCTGGTCCATCTCGGCCCGGGTCACTTTATTTTATTTTTATTTATTTTTTCTTTTCTCGTTGCTCTTATTTTATACATTTATTCAGTTCTTCGTCCGCTGCCGTTGCGGCTGTTCTGCAGGGCAGTGAAACCCCGGCCGAAGGTGTTGTCGTGGCAGAGAGGCTCTCTTTGTTTTGACCAACTGCAAGTACGGCCAAGCAGCTGGCCTCCGTTCGCTTTGTGTCGGCCGTGTGTGTAAACGCGATTCGTTGTGTGCGACAGGAGGGCCATCCACCAAGATGTTCTCCGAATCCAACGAACGACTCATCAAGCGACGGCATGAGAGCGGCAAAAGCGACAAGGCATGTGCTCCCCCTTCACCTCCATCTTCTACTTTTTGTTTATTTTATTTTATTTTATTTAGCCATCGCTGCATCAATCTCAGCCCCCAAAAGAATTCGAGTGCCTGCAGCTGCTTACCGTCCCTCAGGTGCCTGAGGGCCAAGAGCAGGCCGAGAAGCTGAGGGGAGACGTGGAGGCTCAGCACGGCGGAGCCAACGCCAGCGGGGCACAGCACGACCGACCAGCGCATGGGCAGGACGGCGGCTTCCTGGCCACGTCGCCCTTTGGTCAGTTCTGCGACCACGCGGCGGGCGTCCTGCTGGGCAACTCGCGTAGCGTCACCTTCATCATGGCCCTTATCAACTCGACCATCCAGATCCTCATCTACGTCTTCAGCTTGAGTACCATCATCAACAACTACGATCCCGAGCTGCACAAGAACAACTACCCACAGGTTGGCTTGCGCCTCTTCATGCTCGAGTACAACGTGATCTCATCCATTGGTGTGTGTGTGTGTGTGTGTGTACTGCAGTACCTGATGCACCACCTGGGCTACTTCAACTACATGGTCTTCCACTGCCTGTTCACCGGGGTCATGAGCTGGGCGGTGCTGCACCTGTGCCTTTACATCTGCCGCTCCTTCTTCCGACTCTGCACAAACGCGCTGCTCAGTTCACCAGAAGTCCCTGGTACGGCAGGCCACACACACAACACACACACCAGTTTTCGCCCCATCAACACAACTGCGTAATAAGAGGTGAACCGGCCTAATATATCTGTAAATCGTAAAGCGTCTGTGCGATCAGTGGTGAAGGGCTGCGGACGATACCCCATCAGCCTCTGCGTCTCGGTGTTCGTCCTGGCGGTGGTGGAGATCATACTGCTGGCGCTCTACGTGCTCGAATGCCGCCTCCTCGTCGACATGTCCGTGCACCTCATCGATCTCGACCTCGTCGAGATCTTGGGCATCAAGCAGGTACTGGCTCCATATCTCCTACGCCATGCCAGCGCATGGAACAGCGAAAAAAACTCAACTACTCGCTTCCCTCGCTCAGGTCTTGGAGCGACAGCGAGAGCTCGGGGCGGGACTCGATCCCGAGCACTGGCCCTACATCAAGCTCGTGGTGGCCCTGCTCCTCCTCGGTCAGGTACGGATCGAGCCTGCCCAGAGGCAGCAACCACCCAACCACCCACCTGGGTGAGGAAATGGATCGTCTTCAATGCGTGCTGATTTGATGGTTGTTTTGTGGGGGGGGGGACAATCGCCCGTAGGCCGCGTGCTTCTTCTTGGCGCGCCTGATCTTGCGCAAGCTGACGAGGCAGAAGCTCCGCAAGTTCTTCCTCTGCGTGGGCCTGGTCATTATGGTCACCGGTCTGCTGGTCGTCTTCCAGACCGCCTTCATCTACGAGGACGTCGAACACTACCGCGGCCAGCTGCCCTTCAACTACATTGACCCCAACCCCATCGACAGGTGCGCCGCCATCATCTCCACTACTTCTACTTCATTTAGCGTTCGCTTACGCTTTACGCTTCTGTCCGTTCGCGATGTCCAGGTTGATCCCGATCATTCCGCGAACGAACACGGCCGTCCCGCCGGTCCCGGGCGCTGGCTACCCGTTGATGGGCGAGGAGCTGGCCGCAACGGTGCGGCGCAAAAAGAACGTGATCATCATAAGTGTCGAGTCGATGCGACACGACGACGCCACGCACATCCGCTCGCCGCATCTGATGAAATATGTCGAGGTACCGGACGGACGCTTTGCACTGCGCTTCGTTCGGGCCGCTGACGGCGTGGTGGTCGATGGCGTTGTGCAGGACAACAAGTGCATATCGCCCCAGGTGCACGCAGGTTCGGGCCACGTGTCCGAGATGGGCCAGTTCGCGCTCATCTACGGCCTCCACGCCTACCACTACCACTCGTTCGCCGTCGGACACATCCCCTCCTATGCGTACAAGGTCCTCAAGCAGAACGGTGCGTGGCCTCTTTCTCCCCAATCGTCGTGCTCTCGGTCGGCCGCTCATCTCTAAACGCACCTTTTTGCACCACATGGACCAGGTTACGTGATTGGTGGCGCTGTGGCGACGTCGGCATGGAACTATCCCAACAGGAACCTCTACAACAACTTTGATGAATTCGACAGCATGAACGACAACTACGCCATGCTCGAGAAGGCCCAGGTACACCCTACAGTCATTACAACTGCTGTCACGCAGCGGTCGTTTTGACACACACACACACACACACAACACACACACACACACAGGAATTCATCGATCGAAGGAAGGAGGACAAGAAGCCGTTCCTGTTCTTCATGCACGTGCACAAGCGGCCCGTGCCCGACCCACTGCCCGCCGACTACCACCAACGCGATCCGGAGGGCGACACGCGCGAGTTCTCCAACCGCATCATCCGCCAGAAGGACGAGGACCGCCACCGCGCGCTGGAGATGCTGCGAGCGGCCGGCATGGTCGACGGAAAGAGCATCGTCTTCTTCATCTCCGACCACGGCAACATGGAGGGCGAGCACGGTGAGAAGGGGCACGGCCAGCGCGAGAGCTCCTGGTGGAACGAGAAGGCCCTCCTCCCCAGCTTCATCTGCCTGCCCGGTGAGGACATGGGCCAGTACCAGCGACCAGCCCTCGGGTCCCACGTCGACTATGTACGCACTCCTGTCCCCACCCACCCCTGGTGTTGAGTGCGGTTAGCTTACGCGTGAGACCCACCACCACGACCACCACCACCCACCACCACCACCACCAGGTGCCCACGTTCATGGACTACCTGGATCTCAACCCGCCGATCGACCCCAAGGCCTACAGCAACGGCAAGTCTCTCCTCATCAAGAAGGACCAGCCGGACTGGACGGCCGACCGGTACAGTTTCTTAATACCGCCCTTCTTTTTTGCCCACACGACGCCCCCCCCCCATCGAACCAGACTGGTACCTCATCGCGTGCCTTTGTCATCGTAGGATGGTCGCGTTCTCGGCGCGGTACTTCCCGGAGAAGAACAAGGTCAACGCGGTCGGCACGACGGAGTTCAAGTTCTGGTTCCGAGTCGCGCGGTTCGACCCCGCGACCAGGCACATGGAGTTCGTGCCGATCAAGGCCACGCGGTGGGACGACGAGAGCCTGTGCTTGCCGCCGGAGCTGCGCGCCGAGTGGGCCCGCGTGTTGCAGGACGTCGCCGCCGGCCGAGAGATCGCCGAGGGCCGGTGCAAGATGAAGCAGTTCTACGCCCTCAGCGAGAACTACCGCCGGGAGATGTTCCACTTCTTGGACGTCGACCAGGCCGCCTACGAATAACGCCCCCTTCCCCCTCTCTCCTAGACCTCTTCTTTCCTTTTCTCTTTCTCTTCTCTCTTCGCTCGCGCAGCATTGTGTTCTATTTTGCCAGTTCAAGGAACGAATGTTAATACACCACCAGTCGTACGCTGTGCACAACAAAGGCCTCTTGTTCTTGCCTCTTGTTATCAATCAACACCAAAGAAAGAAGAAGAAAGGTTGGCGGTTGCGCTGTAACAAAAATGTCCATTCATGAATGTTGTGATGTCAGGGAACAAAGAACTGGGCGAGGCGGAGGGCGAGGTCGGTCTTGACGCCGCTCTGGGGCAGGCTTCGCTGGCGCAGCAGCTCACGCAGCTCGGCCATCGTCATCTCCAGCAGGCCCGCCGCCACCTCGCCTCGTTCGTAGGGCTTGTGCCTTCGCTCATAGGCCTCGTCGTCCGTGTCCTCCTCCTCCTCTTCATCGTCCTCGTCGTTGCCATCATCACCTTCCCATGTTTCCTCGTCATCTTCACTCTCTTCATCCAGGAGCCGCCATGATGGTGTCAGCACAGCTGCTTCTCGCCGTCCACCTGCACTACAACTACCACTACTACTCCTGGCACGCTCGAGCGTCTGTCGCTGGTGGCCCCATTCCTTCGCCTCGAGGCCCGCATCATACAGCGCGCGCTCGCCCTCCTCGTCCACCATCACCAGCGTGGTCGTGGCCCAGTCTCCTCGCAGTCCTCTCTCGGCCGACGTCGTTGTGGTGATTGCCCACTCTGGGCCGTGTCCGTCGTGGTCGTGGCGGTTGCGGGGCGGCATGCCGGGGGTGTGGTCTGCTGGGGGTTGGGGGTGGGCGGGCGGGCTGTCACACCAGACGATCGTAGGGTGGTTGCCGCCAGCAGCAGGAGGGTTGGCACCACCGGCATCATCACGGCTGACATGAAGCAGCAGGAGGCGCCGGCGCAGGTACTCCTCCTCGCCGATGAACCCACCCCGGTAGACGTCGTCCAGACGTGCCACCTCCTCCATACCTGCCGCAACCTGTCCGATCTTTGAGTTAGATAAAAAGATTGGAAAAAATGAGCGGTAAAATTTCGGAGTCAAAAAGAAAACGAGAAAATAAGAAAATCGCAAACTGAGAAAAACAGAAACAATAAAAAACACAAGGCGATGGCGGCAGTAGAGCTGGCCCTAGCCTCCTGCGCGCTCAGCGCTTCGCCCGTTGACGCGCCGACGGCCTTCGATACGGCCACGAGCGGCGGTGGCCTTGTGGTCTCGGCCGAGCCCGCAGTACTACTGGCCCAGGGCAGTACCGACCCCGCCCCCACGGTAGAGGGCGGAGGCAAGAAGAAAGCGCGGCGCCGCAAGCGAGGCAAGGCCAAGCGCCGTTCTGCAGCTGATGAAGAAGAAGGATACGAGGAAGAAGAGGGTCAGCCGGCAACGACGGCGGCCAGCAACGAACTGCTGCGGCATGCCGGGTGGCCTGTAGAGGTGCGCTACGCCCGGGGTCGGGGCCGCTACGCCGTTGCGGCACGGGCCGTGGCCGCCGGGGCGGTGGTGCTCCGCGAGCGGGCCTTTGCCGCGGCGGTGGCGGCCCCGCAGCAGGGCCTGGCCTGCCACGCCTGCTTCCGCTACGCGCCCAACGCAGGCCCGGGCGGCGCCGCGCTGCGGCACACGTGCGCCCGGTGCGGTCAGGTCTCGTTCTGTTCTGCGGCCTGCGCCACCCCGACCCCCTCTGGCCGGTTCGTGCACCCCAAGGCCGAGTGCGAGGCGCTGCAGCGGCTGCACACGACCTGCAACCTCAAGGTACGTGCACCCGCACACATTCGCTCTTCACATTCCTCTCCTCCACACTTGTTTCGCAGGGATGATGCATGGAATTTGTGGAATGCTCACGTCGGTGGCAGGGGTTCTCGGTGGACGAGGTGGCCGAGGTGCGGCTGCTCATCCGCATTCTGGTGCTGCGGTGGATCGCAGCAAACTCGGCCAACGTAGAAGAAGACGGCAACAATGGAGAAGGGAGCGACACCAGTAGCGCGGTGGAGACGTCGTTCGCCCACTTCATGGAGCTGATGTCCAACAAGCACAGCTTCGGCTCCGCGGCCATCAACCGCTTCCGGCAGCGGGCCTTCCTCATCATGGAGGCCTTGTCCGGCCGAGCGACGAGCGACGTGCTGCAGGGACTGGACGTGGACGAGATCGTGGAGTACATCGGGCGGCTGGAGAGCAACACGTTCGCCCGGTACTCGACCACGAAGCGGAAGACGGTCAACTACGGCTCGGCGCTGTACAACTGCGCGGCCATGTTCAACCACAGCTGCTTCCCGTCGGTCGTGCGCCAGTTTGACGGGCAGCACCTCACCCTGCGCGCCCTGCGCCCGCTCAACCCGGGCGACGAGCTCACGATGACCTACATCCCGCTGCGGGACGACACGCCCGAGAGACAGGACGAGCTGCAGCAGCACTACCACTTCGCCTGCCGATGCCAGAGGTGCGCAATGGCGGTGCTCGACACATTGCAAGTCAATGACTCACGCGGTGCGTGTGCATGCGTGTCATGACAGGTGTGAGGCCCGGGGAGCAGAGGTGGAACGCTACATGGAGGAGTGCCTGCTGTGCCCCAACGACAAGCGCGAGTGCGACGGGCTGCTCGTGTGTCTAGACGACGATGACAATGGCGGCGACAAAAACGAAACCAAAGAGGGAGCAACTACACGCCGGCAGCACTGTCTGGCGTGCGGCTTCACGCGCGACATCGACGTAAGCCGACTGACACCCACCTTCGCATGAAGAACCATGGACCTCGCTCTCCAATCTATTTATTTATTTATTTGTCTGCCGTTCGCTGGGCCTCCTCCATCGAGAGCTTCTGCGCGGCGGTCTCGAGCAGGTTTTGGCGCATCATCTGGTAGATCTTGGAGCACCCGTCGAGACACAGCTCGATTGCCTGCACGTCAACCACCACCAGGCCATGGCGTCAGCGCCACCGCCTCACTGTACACGTGTGTGTGTGGGCGTGCGGGTGCGTGTGCGTGTGTGGTGTGTGTTGGTGCGTGTGTGGGTGTGTGCGTGTGTATGTACCTCGGGAGCCTTGGTGTGTTCGATCTCGCCGGTTTGGAGCATCTGCGTGATCTCGTTGGCCGAGGGCATGATGGCGACCATGAGGTTGGACTGGGCGGCCTTCTCCTCGGCGATCGAGGGGTCGAGCAAGATGTGTGAATCCACCACGCCCTGGTGGTGCACCACGCGAAGAAGCAGCGGATGAGTCAGGAAGAAGACGACGACGAAGAAGAAGAAGACGACGTACGACAGAGCAGCTGGCGACGAGGTCATACATCTCGATGCCGGCATCGGCCAGGGCCAGCGACGCGGCGGTGATGGCAGCGCCCACCATGCCGCCGCTCTCCTCGAGCACCAGCACGAAGACGTCGAGCTCCGACTTGGGGAACGTCTCCAGTCGGAGCGACACCTCGAGCGCCTGCACCATGAGCATGCTCAGCTCCTTCTCCTCCTTGTCCTGCATTGGATGATTATGATGATCCACGACAAGACGAGGTCAGATCACCAGCGTCAATGATGGTGACGTGGACAGACATATGATGATGATGATGGTAGGACGTACGGAGACGTATTTGCGTCGCTCGCCGTTCTCGGCGAAGGTGGCGAGCTTGAAGAAGCAGTTGAGCTTGCCCTTCTCGCTGTACACCGTCTTTGGCGTTTGTCGCGGTCCGTACCTGCAGATGTAAATAGATAGCACCACCCCATCGCCCGCGGCGGTCAGCTTCTGCCTTGCGAGCTCGAAGAAAAGAAGAGGGCGACGAGCGTACACGCCACAAATCACTTTGGTTTGGTTCATCTCGATGTAGGCCGAGCCGGCAGCTTGGCTAATCACTCCCGTTTTGAGGACTGCAGCGCACAATGCACACCATGACGAGAAGATTAAAGATAAATTCTCTAAAATTAAAAAATGGAGGAAAAGATGTAGGTGGGGGAGGGTTCAGTCGCGGCCGAAGGTCGACGTACAGACGGGACGGAATTCATCCGGGGAGCGGCCATCGAGGCGCTTGCCCTCAACGACGAAGGCATCGGGTCGCTTCGGGGCAGGGTCGGCGAGTGGCACGAAGGTCTCCACGGGCGGCACAAATCGGAACTGTCCCCTCTTCTTCTGGGCCTCCATCTTGCCTTCTTGCTTATCTTTCCAACAAAGATTTAATCTCGGCCACCAAGAAAATAAAAGGAATATAAAATACGCCGTAATTTTCTTTTTATTGTTTATTTGTTATCGCGTATTTTATTTGTTCAGGCGAGGGTGACGTTCTCCTTGTCCTCCACGAGGTCGTGATGGTCCACTTCGTGGCCGGCCTCTTCGTCTTGGCCCTCCCTCTTGGAGAGTACGTTGAGGTCGCCCTTGTACTTGGGCAGGATGATCTCGCATATGGTCTTCTCCGCTCCGGTGGCGTCCTTGTACGTCCTCGTGCTCAGCGCTCCCTCCACGTACACCAGCGATCTTCGAATGCACGCGAACATCACCACATCGATCATCACCCCCACCCAGGTACGACACGCACCACACTCAGCGAGTGAGAAAGACGTTTGCAACCGCAGCCAGCTGCATTCCGTCTCTGATTCCGAAGAGTGTATTGTGTGCGTGTGCGTGTGCGGTGGTCGTGTGTATGCGTGGTGTGCCGCTGATTGTGTGTGTGTCGTGTGGTGGTGTCGTTACCCCTTCTTGACGGTCTTTTGGGCGACCTGGGACAGGTTGTCGTTGTAGATGACGATGTTGTGCCACTGAGGCTTGTTCACCCGCTCGCCGGACTTGTTGGTGTAGATCTGGTTGGTGGCCAGCGGGAAGTACGTCACGGACGCGGTACCGTCGTTGTACGTGCGCATCTTCGGCTCCGCTCCGGCATTGCCGAGCAGGATCACTTTATTGATACCGCGGCTGGCCTTCGCCACAAAGGGATCTGCACATCCGTCCCAACGAATTGCAATGCTCAACGCTGCCCTCGATTGCGCGTAAATTAAAGAGGGGGGGATCGTACTGCGCAGCGCAGCCTCCTCAGAACGAAGGGCAATACTCTGCAAAAAAAGGGGAGGAGTTAAAGGTAGCTCCTACAGCGTGAACAGACCTTAGACACGAACCTGCAGGGCGGCTCTCTTCATCTTCTTGATCGTGTCTTTACCAAAGAAAATGCCGGCCTGCGAGCAGGAAAAGAAAACACGATGGGAAAATCTGCTCAACAAGACGACCATCAGCCTGCCTAGTGGCGAGCCGCGACCAGTGCAGCTATGTACAGATCGTTTACTTACAAGAGGTGCCCAATGTCTTAAGGCGAAAAAGCTAACGGCAAGATGGTGGCGGGAAAAGGCGATGTCGTCGCGGCTGTGTGGTTGTTGTCAGGCGCGAGTCGAGGCCGGGCGTGTCGTGTGGGTGTGCGTTGTTGTCGGTCAGCAATCAGCAGGAGAAGACGCAGCCGTGCTCCTTGACCTTGTCCTGCCTGAGGCCGAAGAGGTCTTCGAAGGCGACGACGAGGCAAAGGGAGGTGAACGGGACCGTGAGGAGGGTGCCGACGATCGTCAGCTCGCCGCAGTAGTAGACGACCGTCAGGATGAGCAGGAAGCCGGCCACGCGCAGGAAGTGGGGGTGCACCCGCTCGACCGAGACCGTGAAGGCCTGCCAGAAGGAGAAGGGCTGGGGCTCGGTCGAGTAGCGGTCGAACGTCGAGTAGGCATGATGGTACTCGATGTAGAGCAGCTCGACGAAGGCGAGGACCACCATGAGGTAGAGGCCGGGCAAGATAAGGCACACGAGGCCCAGCGCCACCAGCAGGCCGTGCACGAACGAGATGGCCAGCAGCGGGAAGTAGAGGAAGTAGCCGCTGAGGAAGTCGTGGGGTCGCACCCGGGCCTCGTCGGTCTCGAAGCTGTCGATGTTGTGGCGTTCTTCACCATCGTCGTCGAGCGTGTTGTAGCCCACGCCGTAGACCTTGGCCCTGAGGA
The DNA here is from genome assembly GCF_000313135.1 of Acanthamoeba castellanii str. Neff. NCBI lineage: Eukaryota > Discosea > Longamoebia > Acanthamoebidae > Acanthamoeba > Acanthamoeba castellanii. The sequence goes on along the minus strand of NW_004457643.1, from coordinate 82,498 downwards.
GGGCCAGGCCGACGAAGAGGTGGCCCAGGTAGAGCGGCCACGTGAGGAGGGAGAGGAGCGACAGGTGCTGGGCGGCATCCATGGGCGGCTCGCGGTACTCCTCGGGCGCGAAGGTGGGGTCGCCTGCGTGGGGGTCGGGCCTGGGCGTGTTGTCCATCGTGTGGAAGTCGCCATGCGGTGCCGTCATGATGAAGTAGGTGAGCGGGAGCAGGAAGTTGATGAAGAACACGATGAACTGGAAGCCCGAGAAGTACTTCCAGTTCTCGCAGTACATCGACCATCCGCCTCGCAACCACTTGACCAGATCGACCTGCCTGGCCTCGTGCGCCGCCTGAGCTGACACGATGGGCACCGCGCTGCTGTTGATGGGAGGCGGAGAGGAAGGAGGCGCTTGGCCAGCAGGGAAGGGGTATGATTCGTAGGCGATTTCGTGCATCACAGCCCCGCCTGGATTGGTGGGCTGCTTGCTAGCGCCATAGGCGTACATGGCAGGCGCGTATCCATCGGTTGAAGGAGGCCCTTGCATCGTTGGCGGTGCGGTGGTGAGTAGGATGCACGCAAAGAATGGGAGAAGCTTCTTGCCTGCTGCGGGCGAAATCTGAAGTTGCTGCTTGCCTGCTTCTGTCGGGCATTTAGTCTGGAAAATCGCCTAAAAGACACGGATTTTTAATTCAATTTTTATTTATTTTATTGTATTTTTATGAGCTTGATGTGGGCGCTGTGCCATCTTGGGTGGGTGCAGCGGCTTCCTCCGTTTGAGTGCTCTTGGGTTCACCTCCAAAAAGATGCGCATATCGTGGCATCTGCGGCAAGGGAAGTGGTTAGCGCATTGAGTAGAGCCCGAGATGCTGGCCATCTTGGTGAGTGCATGATCTTTTTAAGGCGGGCACAAGTTACCTTCTCGGGTTGCATCACTCGATTGACGAACGTGCCACCAAGGAAGGCGCAGCCCAGGCCCCAAACATAGCTGAGAAAGATGGGCCGCGATCCGCCTTGGCGAACGATGGGTTTGCCAGCTGCAGACATGACGGAGTTCTTCTACGCGCACGGCTTTCAACCTCTATCAAATGCCGCAGGGTCCAATGTGCTCAGCAGCGCGCAATCGTGTCCTCGCGATTAGTATGCGCGGGAGATCTCTGTGTTTGAAACTGATTGTTTTCTTTTCTCTTTTCTCTTTGCCGCCACACTCAGAAGGGCGCATCCTGATCGACCTCCTCGATCACCTTGGCCCTCTCGAAGTCGTGCTTCTCCTCCTTCGTTTCGTTGATGGTGAGTCCCTTGCCCACCTCTCCATTGTTACCGAGAAGCGGCTCGCCGGCACCGCCTTCCTTCTTCGCCTTCCGCGCTCGCCACCAATCCCTGCAGTGGGCCGACACCACCCAACGTTGAAGGTGAGCCAGCGACTAAGCGCCTACGATATTGTACAGTGGACAGGTAGTCGTACATGCCCATGAAGTACGTGCACATGAGCACCAGCAACAACTGCTCGAAGCCCGAGATGGCGGCAGTCATGCCCACCAACCACTCACCGCTCCAGATCTACAGAGACACGACGAGAGAGGTGAGCGTAGGGTCCACAGATGCCAGTGCAATACATCAAAGGGGCCAGCAATAAGCAAAGTTGAGGTGAAGGTGGAAACGCGTTAAACCTGGAAGAACGCCTGGATGAAGGAACCGGGCGTTTGGATGACCTGCATGGTCAAGCTCAGCGAGCCCGGACCCTTGAGCTTGTAGGTCGTGTAGAGTTGCGGCGTCCAAACGAAGACGGGCACAATGGCCGACACGATGCCGAGCGTGTTGGCATAGGTTTGCGCCGGGCCGGAGTGCGGGTCCATGAGCAGCACGAACACGAACGCCGTCCCCATACTATACGAGTGAGGAAGTAAGTTTGGAAGGAGGGATCGGTGAGCGTGCTGGTCAATGGGTTGCATACCCAAAGCCGACCAGGGCGACGTAGAATACGAAGCCCAACCAGGCGGTTAGCCGTTGGTTATAGGACTGCGTTGTGCCATCGTAGTCGAAGAAGACGAGGGCCAGAATAAATCTGCAATCCAGCATGGAACGCCGACGATGATCGTCAGGGCCAATCCGATAGCAACAGCTGCATGGAGTGATGGAAGGGAAAGCACAACGTACACAAGGAATATACACGCCCAGTTGATCCCCAGTTGCAAAAACACGAGCAGCACTTCTGTACACTGCCAAGGACCCTGTGTCGTGCGTGCGTGTTCACACAGCGGCAAGCCAAATGTGAGCAGTGTGCGAGCGATGGGAAAGGGCAGGCCTACGGCGAGGGAGGACGTCACGTACAAGCTGCGAGCAGCACTCGATCTTGGACCACTGGTCCAGGACGTCGCTGAAGGTGTTGCAAAAGTTGCCAAAATTATTGATCCACAGCCACAAGAAGCTGATGCCCAGATGCGACCGCCGGCGCAACAGCGAGTAGTGCTGACGTAGCACACGCGCACGCACGCACAGGACAAAGAGCCAAGCGTCAACACACAGCATTTGCCTATTTAGCGAACACCTGCTCATACTGGCGCACTGCTCGGGTGACCCGCTCACGTGCTCACTTGAGACGATTTAATTAATTATGATTATTAAAATAAAATGATAAATAATTTTAGAGGAAACATTGATTTCATGACCCGAAAAATAAAATTCGAAAAAGAAAATAGAGTGTAGCCCGGGAGGCGAACAGGCAGGGGTGGGGGAGTACCTGGGGAAGGAAGGAGATGAGGGTGCCCACGCACAGGAACAGCCCAAGGCTCACATCAAAGACTCCAGGTTCGGAGAAGCATGATGGCTCTGGCATGAAGGGGGCGAAGATGGAGAAGGGAGAAAGCTTGCGACTATCGATCAGAGTATCTCGAAATTGATCGATGGCAAAATGGGCGATAGAATCGAAGGAGTGGTGGTGACGCCAGAGTCGCTGTCTGTGGCCCCTTCAAACAGACTGTCAAAAAAAAAACTAGTAAAACGCTGTCGGGCACTCCGGAGTAAAGAGAGCACGGGGCTGAAGGTCGAGCGACACTTCAGTCGCGGTGGGGGAAATCCGGCGAGAGAAAGTTCTCTCTACTACTGGCCCGCACGTTTTGATACCATGCAACCACTCAACATCACGTTGTGTCACGTCTCGTTACCTTTACCTAAGCTTCCGGCCAGTTCGCAGATGGAGAATGGGTGCAGTCGGAGGGGGTTTTAGCCGAGGAAGGCGGTCTCGGGCAAGCCCTTGGCGAAGAGGGCGCCGTCCAGCTCGCCCTTGAGCGACTCGGTCTCGCCAATGTCGCGCGAGGCGGACGTGACGTAGAGCACATCGAGGTTCTTGCCGCCGAACATGCACGACGTGGGCCTCTGTTCGGTGCGCACCAAACGTGTGTGAGAAAATCGGGTACCTTGATGGCGAACAGCGGCCATCACTGCCTTCACATGCGTACCTGAGCGGGCATCTTGATCACCCTGTCAACCGAGCCATCGGGCCTGTACTTGGTAACCCTGTTCATGCAACGAAGGGTGAGTTGTGGAAGAGCTGCTTGGTGCATGTGAGGAGGCTGTCATACCTGTAGCCGTCCCAGTGAGCCGACCAGATGTTACCCTCGCTGACGACACACAACAAACACACACACGCACCACGCAAGCCCTGAGTGAGTGGATGGGAAATGTGAGCCGATCAGTGGGTAGTTGCTCACCTGTCGATGGTCAAGCCGTCGGGCACACCGGCGTCCTGAGCAATGGTGGCAAACACCCTGGAACACATAGGAAAGGCACCTGTCAGGTTGGTTTCGCACGAGGAGGAAGGAAACAGCGCGCGCACTTTCTGTTCGAGATGTTGCCCGTCTTCTCGTCGAAGTCATAGGTGTAGATCTCGCGGTTGGGCGAATCGGTGTAGTACATCGTCTTGTTGTCCAGCGACCACGCAAGACCTGGGCAGCTCGATGGCGCGGTGGCCAAATGAGCGCTTTTTTTTTCTTTTTTTTGTCCACCGAGAGCGCCATCGAACCCACGTACCGTTGGAGACCTTGATCTTCTGCTCCATCTCATGCACGGACCCGTCGAGGTCGAGGCGGTAGAGGGAGCCATCGGGCTGGTCGAAATCGGCGGCCACAGTCCCGACCCAGAACCTGCCCTGACGATCGCACTTGCCGTCGTTGAGCCTGTTTGAGCGTCGAGTAGTAGTAGAAGTGTTGAGTTTGGCTTGACACTATCTGGTGCGAGTGGGCAGAGGCTGGGACCTGAGGTCGATGTTGCCGAGGATGTCCTGCTCCATGGCGATGTTGATCTCCCACTTGTCGTCGAAGGTGATCGCGGCACGGCCCTTGCCGAGAGCGGCAATCAGGCCACCCTTGGCGCGCGGCGCAATGCTGCCGATGAGGGCCGGCATCATCCAGCTCTTGTGCTCGCCCGTCTCCACGTCGAGCCTGTGCAGCTCTGGCCTGATGCAGTCCAACTGGAGCATCGCACTCGAGTGTTAGCCGTACGTGTCGGCAAGGGCTGCGCGTGTGTGGCTCCGGAATGGCCGGCGCGAGGCAAGTAGAGCAACGAAAATAATCTCATCTTTGTTGAGATTGAGACGAGATTACAACAGCTCACATGAGGCGCAGGAAACCAACGTACATAGTAGAGGGCGCCCTCGGTAGGGTGCCAGAGTGGCCCCTCGCCGAGCCACGCCGGACCGCGCCACACCAGCTCCACAGTCACTCCGTCCTCTTCACGTGACACAACACTCGTCTCCATGGTCGTAACTGAATCCCACCAACACCCACTCGAGTGAGGACAACACTCGAGCAACAGAAGTGGGCGTGGACGCACCTGTGGCTGTTGGTGCGATCTTGTTTATGAAGAACATAAATAAAAATGAAAAAAAAATCAATTTCCTTATAAAAGAAATGGCGGGAAATCGCCAACGCCTGCAAGATTGAAGCTCAAGATGAAGGGGACGGGGCAAAAGATTAGGGGTGCAGCGAATGTAGCCGGTGGTGGCAGCTGGCGCAAGCTGTTCGTGGGCGTGACGCCTGGATTGGAGGGACTGCTCATCAATGAACTGCGCAGCCTGCCGGGCCTGCGTACGGGCAAGCACAGCGTCAATTGGCATCCTCACGACGGCGGAGTGGAGGGCATGGTCACCAACGAGGAGATGTGGACCATCGCTTGGAAGTCCAGGCAGGCAACCTCCAGCCATCATATTCACTCGCAAATTCAAACAAATCAACTAATGCATGCAACCATCGTTTGTGCTCTGCTCAAGGTTGGCCGAATCGCTGCGGGTGCGGCTGCACGCGGCTCCATTCGTGTCGAAGAACTTCAAGCAGTTTGCTTCACAGCTCAAGAAGTACCCACCTCCTCTTCCTCACGCTTCATCGGGCGCCTGGCGGCTGACATCAACATGTGCTTGGCGCAAGACTCCCGTGGGAGGACTACCTGCCGCCAATAGACAGAGGCGCCCAGGCTCCAGAGGACGTGGTGCTCCCTCTCGTCCAGGTTACGTGCAGGAAATCGATGCTCTACCACAGGCACGCTTCGCTCCTGCACTCTCTTCGTCATCATCACCATCTTCTTCCTCCTTCTCCTCACACACACACACACACACACACACCACACAATGCCTCTGCTCGGGCTTGTCCGTGGGCTGCAGTGGCGCTGTAAAGGTGCCGGGTGTATGTCAGGTGACGTGCCTGCATTCTCGGTGCTGAGCGAGCGCCTCGTTTCGTGGAAACAGGAGCGCGTGGAGAATCGGCTGAAGGAGCTCTACGGGTTGGAAGCACAGCCGGAGGACAACGACGACGACGATGACGAACTCCCGCCGATGGCCCCACCTACACATGATGACGTCCAAGACCCGTATGACGAGGAGCAGGCCCACTCCAACGCGCTGGCCTCTCGCTTCTTCGTGCGCATAGCCAACGACCGCGTAGAGGTACGTAAGTTGGCGTTGAGCAACGCGTTCGGGCCTTGGCCCCCCAACTCCACCACTCCATTCGGTGCCCTTGCGGCCGCGCCCATTCATTCACCCGCTGCCCTGGGCTGCTGTGAAGGTGAGCGTGGATGCCTCGGGCGTGCTTCTCCACCGAAGAGGCATCCGCCAGCACGTGTCCGACGCCCCGCTGCGAGAAACGATAGCCGCCGCCTGGTACACACTCACTCACTCTGCTCGTGCACCGTTCCTCTTGTAACACACCTCCGTCCGCCCGCCTTCTTGCCAGCCTCCGCGCTGCCGGCTGGACACGTGAGCGCCTGCTGGAGGAGCACACGCCCAAGGTGCTCTGGGATCCCTTTGCCGGAAGCGGCACCATCCTGCTTGAGGTACACACACACACGAGGGTTCATGACTTTTTCGCGCACCTTCGCCTGTCCTGACCAGCTCGGCGCAGGCGCTCGGTGAATCATTGCATTCGCACAGGCCGGCGCAGCTCCCCGCCCGCAAGTTTGCGTTTGAGCTGTGGCGGAGCCATGCCTCCTCGCCCTACCAGTCCTACGTCGCCCGCCTCTTCTCGGCAGTGCGCCTTTCCTCTACTCTCCCGTATCACACCGCACACACGACACACAACACACGACACACGACACATGACAATGACACACACACGACACACTGTTTACGACGACGTGATACCGGCACCACACAGCCCGAGGACGCGCTGGCCCAGGCGATGAAGGCCCGAGGACTCATCGCCCTGGGGTCGGACATCGACGCCAAGTGCATTCGCTCCGCCGAGCACAACGCGCTGCTGGGCGGCTACGACCCCGCCTCCTACTCCTTCGTCGAAGGCGACTTTGATGAGGTACACCATCACGCCATCGCACACACCGCTTTCACCAACACCACCAAAGTTACCAAGCCATCAAGCTGACAGTCGTGTGCTGTGACGATGAAGGTGGAACCGAGGGTGCCGCGCGGTGCGGTGGTGGTGACGAACCCGCCCTACGGCGTCCGGCTGCTGCCGCGGGGCCAGTCGCTGCCGGCCCTGTTCCGGCGGTTCGAGCGCATGCTCGTGCGGCGGCCCGATCTGACGGAGGTCGTGGTGGTGAACGGGTACAAGGACTTCCAGCGGTGCATGAAGGACACGACGTGGACCGTCCTCCACCGATTCAGCAATCGCGGGCTGCCTGTACAGCTCCTCAAACTGAACCAACGCATTCAACGCTAAGCGCCCACTACTTGCGCAGGGGCACACGACACGACACACCCATAGAGAGAGAGAGAGAGAGATCACGCACACGACACGACACACACAGAGATCGCATGCGTGAAGCAAAACGCTCTTGAGACAGAGACATAGAACTATGTACAAGATGATGATCCGTCGGGTTGTGTTCAGTGGCCCTTGTCGTCATACCGCTTTCGTGGGACACGCTTTTGGGTCGTCGCTGTGGCTGGCTCCGAGAACATGGTGTACATCCAATAAACCTGAGCCATCAAGCCGCACCGGATTAATCTCTGCATATTAATTGATGGCGATGATGCTTGCGGCGTGTACCAGAGCGGCCAGGTGGAAGCAGAACACGGAGACGATGAAGTAGAACACTGTCGGATAGCCCGTCAGCAGTTCATCCACCACATCGCGTGCCATGTTTGCGTTTGGGAGTGAAAAGTGCGAAGAGGAAGCCAAAAAACAAAGAAAAACGAAAAAGTACAACAAAAATTAGGGAAGACGTGGTCCAACACGTCATGGTCGACCTGGCTCGGCCACTTCGGCCGTGATGATGCGGGGAATGTCCGCCACCAGGCGGGCGAAAGTGGCGGCTTCGAAGCGCAGCTCACCGTCATCGCCGCTGACCTGGCGCGCGACGGCCTCGTAGCGGAGCAGATCCTCTGCCACCCGCGCGAGCCGGCCCAGACTGAAGAGCGCCAGCAGAAGCCTGCTCTTCGCCCTCGAGTGGCTCTCTTCGTCGTCGTCGCCACCTTTTCGTTTGGCGCTGTGTGGCGGTCGAGGGTGAGTTCAGCGAGGGCAGAAGGACAACACATCAAGCCACCACTTCCACCACTTCCACCATCAGAAGAGAAGAGCATACGGGTCACAGCCATCGAGCAAGGCCAGGTGCACGCGAGCAAGATGCGCGACGAATCGCGCAAAGTCGACGAGGTTCCACCCCGAGAGTGTGCGAAGCATCAGCTGGCACTGTTCGTCCCACCCTGTTGTGTGTACACAACGCGTGCGCGGTTTGTGGGGCGTTGGGTAGGGCCATGAATTGACCAGAGGAGAAGAATGAAGCGCACCTTCCGTGTCTTTGCAGTCATCCAACTCCTTCTGCACCGCGTGGAAGTCCTTCGCGAGGGTGGCCCACAACAAGTCGACATTGCAAGCGTTGGCCCAGTTGTGGTTGATCGATATCGTATCTGTGTGTGTGTGTGTGTGTGTGTGCACAGAGTAACAGTGCGTTGGGTTAGCGTCAGGTCGGAGATGAACCAACGAACGAGCGGTAGCAGAAGCAGTTACACGTTACCCTCTTCGTTCCACACTTGATGAAACCAGCCGCTGGACCGACCAAGAATTGAGGTGAGCGACGAGCGACCGCGAGTGTGGGCTGTTGTACAACAGTGCTTCGTACCTGGGGACAAAGATCGTCTCGCCGGCCTCCTGGACGCAAGAGATGGGACGGGCCTGCTGGAAATGGGGAAACCTCCCCGCCTCCTGTACAGAGGTGTATACAGTCATTCACGCGACATCGCGATAACGAACCCCGCGGGCCGCTGATGCAGATGCCGATACCTTCTGATCTTCTTCGATGTCGTACATGAGGTTGCCGAACTTGTCCTGGCGGGCGAGGAATGAGTGCGTGAGTGAGTCTGGCGTGTGCCGCGCGATCTGGTTCGTGTGTTATGTGGGGGGCTACCTTGAGCAGGGGGCCTTGCTCGGGTGGAAAGAACACCCACCGCTTCCTTCCGCACACGTTTGCACTCCAACTGTACGACCCAAACACATCTGCGCAGACACAGTGGAGAGTGACCAGGTGCCGTGGGGGTGAGTGCAAGCACCAAAGAAACGATGTCCACCCGCCACGGCTGACGATGATGGGACAGGCACCTGAGTGTAGTGGCGTCCAGCTACCCTTGGGACCCATGTACACGAACCGGTAGTCGTCGTCAATGTCCGTCCTGCACAATGCGCCCAGCCACGCCGTTGGCACCTCAGGTGCAAACATGCCGGCTCATGCGGTATGTGTGAAGTCAATCAGCACTAGCAGGTACCGAGAGTCCCAGTGGAGGTTCATCCAATCGTCTGAGAAGATGAGCGGCAGCGTGTAGGCTATCTTTCCCGGGTTCTGCTTGACATAGTGCCAGTCTGAGCGAACAGGTGTGCACAACACACGAGCGCGGGCGTAAGCATCTCATGGCGCGGTGGTGGGGTGCGGTCGGTACCTTTGTTGTAGAGAATGGCCTTCGCCTCTTCGATTTCCGCGGGGGACAACCCCGCCTCCGTCTGTTTGTCAGATGCGTCGATGAGAATACGGAGCGACTCGGCGGTGCTTGGGTGGTGATATATGGAGGTGTACCTTGCCCTCGTCTGCGCGCATAGCTCGGTGGCGGCACCAGTAGTCGATGTACTCGCTCATCGTCATCTGCCGACGTCGCTGATCTGAGAAGTCGCGCACACCGCACTCGGCCACGTTGAGCTGTGCATTCCCAAAGCTTTCCTACGTAGCGACCGGCCAGCGGTGAGACTGATCGGCCAGTGGGGAATGCTCATGGTGCCGACGCTGCCGGCTGAGGAGACGGGCTGGCCAACGCACCTTGAAGTGGTGGAAGTTGATCTGCCTCTGCGTTTCGTGGGGTGCGGCGTCAACGGTCCAGTGCTGCAGCGCGGACCAATCTGTGCAAAGACCCTCAACAAGGACCGGTCTGCCAGACTGGGAATGAGTGAACGCGAATCGCTCAGGGTCTTGCACTGCGCAACATCCAACATCCAATCGGGCATGCAGTACTTGTTTGTGACGAGAAATTTGCTGAAGAAGTGTGAGTAGGTGGCGGAATCGGCAGAGATGCGCTCGATGCACGAAGCTGGAGTGCGCAGACGTTGTGGATCGGCCCTGAGTATGAAGCGCAACACCTCCTCATCCACGATTCGCTCCTCTCGTGGCTCCAACATGCGAAAAGAATCTTGTGTAATGGCGGAATCGTGCTGGAGATTTATTTTGTGACAGGAGAAGCAGAGGAGTGGCGTGGCGGTCGAGCGATAGCATTGGAGAGCTTAGAAGCCAGGGAGAGTCGAGTGGCTGAGGTTGTCCATGAGATCTAGAGGGAGAGACACCAGATTGGTCTCAGGTGATGAAAATGAAGGAAAGTAGTTGGGGGGGTCGTACCCTGCAGAATCGCGCCGTTGTTGAGGATAAGGCCGCTCACCAACGCAACCGCAGAGAGGACGAACACCGTGTAGCGGAAGGTATCGTTTCTAGCCTTGCTGTCCGCCATTCTTCCTTTTGTATATCAGATGAATCAAATTGGCTCTGTCGTCTCGCTCACCCTTTTGCTTGGCTGACGCGGTCAGCGGCAAGTCAGCCGAACTTGGCCAGAAAGGAAACAACACCGACAGAAAATAAAAAGAAAAAGAAAACCTACGCGATCTGTGCTTGCATCTTCATCTCCTGGCGGCCCCGTCTAAAGATTGAGTTAGCGCGGAAAGCCGAAGGCAGACAAGAGCTCGAGATGGAAATAGTCACGATTCAGGAGGTGAGCGAAGAGTCTGCCCTCGATCACATCTCACGATTTTTGCAAGATGAGAACATGATGGCCCTTGTCAATCCGGACGTGACGGCCCAGCTCCAGCGAGTGCAAGAGGCCATGAAGAAGCGAGGCGTGATGCTGCGACCGGAGGACCTCGACGAAGACGACGGCAGCACCACCCTTCCGGAGGCCGCCCCCACCACACCCAAGAAACAGACGACACAAAAGGCAGACGCCACCCCGGAGAAGAAGGCGAAGAGCAGCAAGAAGGAAAAACGAAAGTCGGGCAGCAAGAGAAAGCTCATGGAGGAGGAGGATTGAGGCCCCATCCATCTTCAATATTAATAAACAAAATCGTAAATAATATTTATTTTTTTTAATTTGTGTATTTTTGTGCAGAGCGGAAAGATTGTGTGTGAAGATTGAGTTTATGGGTTGTGGGGCTTGGGGAGGTCCTTGATGGCACTCACCACCTTCTTGAGGTCGCCCTCCAGGGAAGAACCGGACTTCAAGCTAATCAACACGCAGCTGGTGGGCCTCTTGCAGCCGCTCGAAGCGCCGAGGTCCTCCTTGCTGGGCACGAAGACGTAAGGGATGTTGGCCTCCTCGCACAGCACGGGCACGTGGGTGATCACATCAATGGGCGAGATATCTCCCGCGATGATGGCCACACTAAAAGCAAGAGATCGGCCAGTCAAAGGGGTGCACTAAGGAGGGGTGGATGGGGGTGAATGAATAGCGCAATCGTACCCCGATTCCTTCTTCTTGACGGCCTTGATGACCTCCTTCACTCCTCGCCTCAGCCCCTTTTCCTTGGAGGCTGAATGACGGAAAATGGAGGCTGAATTAATTGCAGGACCTTCGGAGAAAGATCGAATTATGCGCACGCACCCTTCTTGTTGAGCTTAAGGATCTTCTTGGTGAGCTTCTTGTCCGCCAGGGGCTCAGCGATGATGGCGGTGTGAGATGTCTTTTGCTTCTTCTTGGCGGGCTCGCTCATCTTCGTAGGGGAGTTGAAAATTGAATGGATCAGATGAAAATCGCGACCTCCGTCTTCACGCCTTGCTCCGCTGTGCCAACCTTTCCTGCTTTTCTCTCCGGCCTTTGCCTGCGCTTTGTCGACAATAAAAGTGGACCAAGAAAAAGGCTTTTTCTTTGCGGCGGGCGTATGCGTGTGGTGCGCGTCAGATCGTGAACCACGCGGCCACCAACAGCGCCAGGCTCAAGCAGGCGATGACAATCCTGAACACCAGCTGAGCCTCTCGCTGCATGGGAGACGGCGCTGTCCGCAAGAACTCGACCACGTCAGGCTTGCCGTGCGTTTGAAGCGCGATCATGTGAGCGTTCTGGCGGTCTCCCCCGTAGTGTACAGCGATCCCTGCATACGAGTGCTCGCTCGCATCAGTGCAGTCTATCGCGGTTGGCATGGGGTGATTGGGGTGCGCACCAGCATCAGCGCCGTACTGAACCAAGAGTCGGATCAGCTCCAGATTGCCACCGACAGCTGCGTCGTGGATGGGAGCCCACTCGCCAGGACCCTTGGTTGGCGGCACGCCATGCTTGAGGAGTTCACCCACGGCGGGCGCGTTGCCCGCACGGACGGCCATGTCCAGGGCGGCCGTGGCCTTTTTCGCCAGGCCGGCCGGCGCGTCGGCGAGCAGCAGCTGAAGCGACGTCAGGTTCCTGACACTGGCCAGCTCGATGGCGGTCAGGAAGACGTCGTCCAGCAGCTTGGCGCTCGCGGCATCGCCGTTGCCGAGCAGTTCGGCCGTCCACCCGCTGCGGGGCCGGAAGGGCCGCAGCTTCTCGAGGAAGAGCCGCACCAGGCTCGGCACTCCCTTGGCGCTCGCCGCGATGAGGCAGCCCACGCAGTCGCCCAGCTCCGCACGAGCGCGGTGCTCCAGTAGCCACTGCACGGTCTCTTCGCTGCCACTCCCGACGGCAAAGCTCAGAGGCGTGTGCCAGTTCATGTGCGTCGGCAGGCGAGAGCGAGTGGCGGCGCTGACGATGGGCGCCTGGCTCTTCTTGTTCGGTTCGGCGTTAAACTCCTCCACTAGCATCGCAACGACCTCCCGGCTGCCACCGCGGCAAGCGACGTGCAGGACGTTCGTGGATCCGTCGATCTTGTTCACGTCCGTGCCCGCGCGTGTGAGCACCTCCCGCAGGAGAGTCACCGCGCTCCATCGGGCGCAGACCTCGACCCGCACGCTCAGCGGCGAGTGCTGCACTTTCGCCCACTCGCGCTTTCGGACGAAGTAGAGCCGCTTCCACCCATCAGCCTCTTGGTGTTCGTCACCATCTGCAAACGCCGAAGGGGAAAGAGAAGCGTGTTGGAGAGGGGGGGGGAGTGAGCCAAGGATGGCAAGAAGAAGTTGGTGACTGTACTTGTCTCTGAGTCGTTGGGCGTGCGCTGGCCATACGTTCGCCGCAACAGGGCTCGCCACAGGTGACAATCGCTGGCGATCGAGCTAATCGAACGAGCAATAAGAGCGAGGGAGAGAAGATCCTCGCCATCAAGGAAAGAAGCAATGTGGTATAGGGCGTCGTAGGGAAGAGAGCCTAAGTTAAACTCATCTGCCCCCGTCATCTTTGCTCTGGGAGTGTGATGAGAAGAAATTCTGAAGAAGGAACAGGAGACGAGTATTGGTTCAGGCAATTTTATTGCGGCTGAGAGCGATGGAACCTGGGGCGTGGGACGCTTAGTAGTCATCCTCATCACCGCCGCCGAAGAGGCCCATACCACCATCACCACCACCATCACCGAAGACATCATCGTCCTCTTCCTCCTCCTTCTTGGCCTCCTCCTTAGCGGCAGCGGGGGCAGCAGCGGCGGCGGGGGCAGAGCCGGCAGCGGGGGCGGCACCACCAGCGGAGACGGTGGTCGAGGCGGAGACAATGTCGTCGAGCTTCTTGACATCAGTGACGGCCTTAGCGTAGAGCTTGGTGTAGAAAGCGGGCACATCAACACCAGCGGCGGAGAGCACGGTCTGGAGCTTGTCGGCCTGAAATTTACACGGAGATTGGACAGCTGTTAGATTCTGATCAGGAAAAATTAAGACAATGGGGGCGGGGCGACTTACATCAACGGAGACGCCGCCATCGTGCAGCAGCCACACGGCATAGGTGACCGCGAGGTCGGAAATCTCGCCCTTGCTCAGCTTGTCCATAGTGTTGTTGAGAGATTTGAAGTTTCGGAGGGGTCCGACTTAGCCTGAGGAACCACAAATGTTCGTTCACAACACAGTGGTGGAGAGTAAACACAGGAGGAAGGAAAAAAAGACTTCTTCCCGCCCCCTCCCCCCTTCGCGGGCAGCAAGGTGAGAAAATGTCGGGAAGAATGCATGCGCTGAATTCCTTGCTTTCCCCATTTTTCCCAGTATGGTGACAAGAAAATCGAAAGAAAAACCGTTTTTGGTCTGCAATGTGGACAAAGCTTACAACTTGGCGACCTTCTGCTGTCGGGCCTTCAGGAGGTCCTCTGCAGCGCGTTGGCCAGTTGCCATCGCGCCGTGGATCGTGGCCGCGGCGCTGAGGCTGGTGGCCTCGCCGCCAAAGAAGATACTGCGGCCGATGGGCTACACATTCGCGGGAGGCAAAGTCAGATTTCACTGTGAGCCGAAAGGGCACGTTGAATGCAAGGGGAGAGTACCTTGGCCAAAGCCTCCCGGCATCCGTTGCCTCCCACAGAGGGAGCCGAGTACGAACCTCGCACGTAGGGCTGCTTGGTCCAGTCCTGGATCTGTGCGCGCAATGATTGAGTGGGGTGATGAGTTGACTATAACCAAAGGACGGCTCGTAGTCTGCCTACCATGAAATCCACAAAGGCGTCAGTGGCCGGGCGCGGGTTGCTCTCTGTTCCGTACACGGCATCGAGCTGTTTAATGAACGAGTCGGCAGCTTGCCTGGGCGGAAGGGCGGAGGCCGCTGCGGCCTGGTCACCTGCAAGCAACCAAACCGTGAGCACACGCCGAGCTCGACAGACGCCAGGTGGCGGGGAAGGAAATCAAGAAGCGGGAGGGGGGGGATACCCGTGACAAAGCCGGTCACGATGGGAACGTCCTTGCCGTACGTCCAGAACTGAGGAACCTGGGAAGCGGAATCGAGGAAGATTCTCAGCGTCAATCGGAGGCCAGAGTAGCCACACGGCATTGTGATGATGGCGTACGAAAGTGTCAGCGCAGATCACGAGGTGGTGCTTCTCCTGCCAGAAGATCTTATTGAACTTGGCAAAGATCTGGAAAAAGGGTCGGCTCCTATCAGCTTCTGCAACTGGGCAAGATGGCTCACGAGAGAGCGTGCACCTTCATTCCGGCATCCATGCGCAATCCGGCGATGCCACGCAGCTTGTCCTGGGGGAGCGAGGGGACGAACTGAATGTCGCCTTCCTGGAGCACCTTGAGCGAGACGGTGATGATCACTTGGCTCGCCAGCACAGTCTGCAAATCAATGAAGGCAAAGGTCATCAATAAGGTGGTGCCCAGCGCCAAGCGCGTGCGAAAAACATCGAGATGGTGGACGCACCTCTCCGCGGGCGTTGGTCACCTTGATGGCGTCGGGGTTGGTGTAATCGATCTTCTTCACGGGCCAATTGAGGTGGATCTTCAGGTCCTTCTGCAAGCGCTGGATCACGGGAGCGTACGACTGCTTCACCTGTTTGGTCGCACCGGGGGTCAGGTGTCTGCGGGACACAGCGCATGGTCAGACGACACGTGGCGGCGGTACCTGCAGATTGCCCTCTCCCTCTTCCTCATTGGCGGCGGCCTGCTCAACGGCAAACTGCACGGCGCTGAGCTTGTCCACAGTGGTGCCCCACGTCTGCGAACCCAGAGAGAGAAAGAGAGATTAACTTCAGCGAGCCAGACCAGTGCAGTGCTCAGTGGTGTGATGAGGATCCAATAGACAAACGGGGGTCATTACCTTGGCATAGAGGGCGTCGGCAACGCCGAGCATGCGGTAGGGCAGTCCGTGATCGACCAACCACTGCAGTCGGGGTACAGGTGAGTGAAGTAAACGATGGCCCCTTCCTGATGCGCATTAACATAGGCACGGTGGAGCCTAGCTGTGCGGGTGCTTACCTGCATGAACGAGACGTCGCCCTTGGGGGGATTCTCCTCGAGCTCTCCGATGAGCTTGTAGAGGTGCTGGAGGTCAGCGTCATCACTGTGCAGGCCGAACAGCTTGCGTTCCCGACCTTTGTGATCGCGAACGGGCACAGCGGCGAGTGGTGTTAGAGGCATAGGCCGGCACGAGGGTCCACACAGAAGCGCGACCAGGACGGGACAGCGTACCCAGGTAGAAGTACTCGTACTCGGGGCGCGAGGTGTTCACCTGGAAGACGCTGAAGACGTCGGCGGTGTCAAGGCCGAGCTCACGCACCATCTTGCCCAGCATGTTGTTCTCTCCGTGCACCAGCTCGCCGCCTGTGGCGCGTCCAACGTCATCAGACCCCGCTGTGCGCTTGCACTGCCAGAGCAGCGTGTGCACGTACCGATTTCGATGGGCCTGCCGTTGCCGCTGAACTTCCAGTCCTGTAGTGTGGCACAAAAAGAAGTTATAATACTATTAATGTTCCTATAATTATACTACTGTCATTTATACTATTACTACTTAGCATTATGAACAAAAAAAATTAATTCTTTAGTTTAACAATAATAATTCGGAGGGAGGCGGACCTGCTTTACACGGCCTCCGACGTAGTCGGCAGCCTCCACGAGCTCCACGGGAATGTTGTGCTCCTTCTGAAGGACGTGGGCAGCATACAGGCCTGCAGCAAACAGCCACGGTGAGCTCGCCGGCCAAACAAATCCACAAAATGCAGAAATAAAAGGCCTCCGGCAGAGTTCCGTCACCTGCAGCGCCGGCACCGACAATAACAACGGGATGCTGCATCGTGGAGAAGCTTGTACGGGCGTGTGAAACGGAGAAGAACAATGCGCAAAGGCCCGTCAGTCGGCCCCAGCTGCTGCTCCGGCAGTGGGCAACTGGCCCTGAATTTCTTGGGGAATGTCAGGAATCGACGCAATTTTGTGGGCAACTTTTTTTTCTTTTTTCCTAATCAGTCTTGCTCGGTCGTTTCGAGCTGGTAACCACACGACACCCTTGCGCCCAAAGGCAAGGGCTGTGCGCGAGCGAGCTAGAGGGAGTGCCCCCCCCCGCCTATAGTTCATAATCTCTCCACCGGCCGGCAGATGGAGAGGCCGCGCTACAACGTCCACCTGCGGACGTCGGGGGATATTGCTGTGGGGAAGACGTCGCTTTTGCTTCGGTGGTTTCAGGACACCTTCTCATCGGTCGAGTTGGTGACAATCGGCGGCGATGTGCACTCCAAGGTTGTGGACATCCGCAACATGAAGGTCAAGGTGGAGATGATCGACACCGGAGGACAGGAGAAGTTCAGGTAGATTACCCCCCCCCCCTACAATCAAAAGTTGCTGGCGAGTGGGGTTTCCGTTTCGTGAGGGCATGGTCTCAAACTCTTTGCCTTTCATTGCCACAGACAGATCACAAGCAGCTTCTACAGAAAGACGCATGGCTTGATGCTGGTGTACGACGTCTGCAGCCGAGCGTCCTTTGACGCCATTCGCACCTCGTGGTTTAAAGAGGTAAAGCCCCTGCAGCATGCCGCCACAGGCATGTAACGAAACTGGAAGCTCAGCGCAACCCACTGTGTCGTGTGCAGGCCGAGCGATACATGTCGGGGGACATCAAGGTGATGATGCTCGTGGGCAACAAGGAGGATAAAGTTGCAGAGCGCGTGGTGAGCACAGATGAAGGAAAGCGGCTAGCGGCTGATCTGGGCATCGACCACTTCCTGGAGACATCGTGCAGCGAGGCGGTCAACGTGGAAGAGGCCTTTGACCTCTTGATCGGATCCGTCGTCGAGAAGATGGAAGCGAAGAAGGGACCCGGCACGGTTTCCACACGGGATACGATCAGCATTGGAGAGGAGCCCGAGAAGAAGAAGAAAGGTTGCGTTTTGTGGTGAGATACATTCACGGCGCGAAATGGAAGTGGTACATACGGGCGTGGTTACAAAACACTCTGCAACAGATCATCCTCGGGAGGTGAGTGTGCTTCTTGTTGAGGTGGTTGGGGTACTCCGGACCTCTCCCATAATTGCCGACGGGCGGAGACGACACAAATGGCTGAGCGGTGGATTTAAAAAAGTTTATCTAAACCATCGACGGCAATGCTTACTGCTGCAGCCCCACCCATGGCCGTGGTAGTCAGTTTGCTGTTGTAGAGAGCTTCACAGGACGTAAAACCTTCGCACTAATTCACCACCTGAGGTGCGTTGACCTTAAACCTGGAACATCCCCTCTCATCAGCCTACACAACCAACAAAGTAAAGAACAATCACCAAAGAAAGCCACGCGTGGCGCGAGCGGCGTGTCTTGAAGGACACCAAGCACCACGGTGGCCGCAGGAAAAGATGGTGGTTGCCTGCAACGAACTGGCCTGTAGGAGAGGGAGAATAACAGACCATGGGGGACATTTTCGGTGCAGGACGTTCAGGAAGGGAACGAGGCGAAGCAACTACAGCCCAATGGTGGATCACCAAGTGCCTTATTGCACTTCGGTATTCGGCTCACGTGCGCCAGCGGGTGACAAAGAAGCACACGGCGAACTGAGACCAGCCTTGATTTCGTAGACGAACGCTAATTCAATCTACCACGCAGCCAGACGAGTGAAGAGGCCAAGGAGCCAACGTTCTACGCAAATCGTACATTCACATACGCGCCACCATCGTTCTCGAAAGCAAGAATTCCCGTCGGCGCAACTTGAAAACCGCTACAAAATGTCGTTGGACCTCGATTTGAAGCTTGACTTTGTCAAGGTAAGACTTGCGGGGGACCATGGCATAGGCAAAACTTCCCTCATGACGCGATTCCTCGGTACGGGTCCCTCCAATTCACAGATTTTGTGGCTAAATCGCCTGACCGTTAATTTCTCCCACCGATTTTGATACCAAAGACGACAGCTTCCAGCCTACACAAGTGACAATCGATCAGGAGGTGAAATTCAAAACGTGCACTGCACTGGGGGAGACGTTCAAAGTACAGCTCATCGACACAGCCGGCCAAGAACGATTCAGGTTCGGCTCTCTGCTTGGGTCGAAGTAGTTGTTGGGTGGCCTTGCTGACGGCAGTGTGTGGCTCGCCACCGACTGAATAACAGGACGGTGACAAGCAGCTACTACCGAGGCGCCAACGGCGTTCTGCTCACGTTCGACATCACATCAAAGGAGTCCTTCGACGACCTGCAGGAATGGTTGGCCGAGGTACCGCTCCCACAAGTGTGCCGCTTGCACCATCTTCCCTCTCCTTGTCGCTGGGAACGAGTCGCGCCCATGAGGACGTCTCTATTTGGGCGTGTGCGGCGTACGACACGCGCTGCTTGCTCGCCGTCGATGTGCGATATTTTGCTTACGCGTCCTGGCGCGATAGGTGGAGCGCTACACGGTGGGGGGTGTCGTCAAAGTGGTTGTGGGCACCAAGAGTGACTTGGTGGACCAGCGGTATGTGGCCGCTTCCTCTCCTTCCTCTGCCGCTAGCCTGGCTTGCGCTTGGCACTCATGAGGTGTGTGCGTGCAGGGCTGTGAGCACGGAAGAGGCCAAAGCGTATGCCGAGAAGCTGGGTGCGAGCTACGTGGAGACGTCGGCCAAGGAGGGGAAGGGCGTGCAGGAGGCGTTCGACCTCCTCCTCACACAGATCGTCGAGAAGGTCCCCGAGGCCGGCCGGGGCACCGCGGGCGCGGTGGGCAAAGGGAAGACCGCCAAGTCGAGTTCGTCATCAAGGAAGGGCGTGGTCGACCTCAACGACGACGGAGAGAAGAAGAAAAAGAAGAAGGGCTGCACGCTCTTCTAGCCTCTTCACATCACATGCAGAAGAAGAAGAGACTGGCGTGCGACAAAGCCACAGTCGACAACAATTTTGAACCAATTCAAATAACAAAAAGAAAAGAAATCACACCAGATCAAGAAGATGGAAGGCAAGCCACAAGAGGCTGAAGTGGTGGGTGACAGCGCGGAGGTGACCCAGCTCAAGAGCCTCATTCGATCGGTGCCTGATTTCCCCAGCCCCGGCATCTTGTTCAGGGACATCACGCCCCTACTTGGAGATGCGGCTGGCCTGCGCGCGACCTTCAAGCTCATGGCCGACCAGCTGCGTAGCGCCGGCCTCGCAGATAAGATCGATCTCATCGCTGGAATGGAGGCGCGCGGATTTCTGGTCGGGGTGGGCCTGGCCCTTGAGCTCAACGTGGGCTTTGTCATGCTCCGCAAGCCCAACAAGCTGCCCGGCGACCGCCACATCGTGTCCTACGGCAAGGAGTACGGCAAGGACGTGCTCGAGATCCCCGTCGGCGCCGTCAAGGAGGGTCAGCGCGTAGTCGTTACCGACGGTACTGACAAAGCTTGGTCCTCCTTGTTGCGCTTTCGCCACTTTTGACCCTCTCCTCCTTCTTCTACACTTGCAGACCTCATCGCCACGGGCGGCACGGCGCTCGCGGCTTGCCAGCTGGTGGAGAAGGCCGGAGGCGTGGTGGCAGCCACCTCGTTCGTCATCTCGCTCGACGACCTCCCGGGCAAGGCCAAGCTCGCCGCCGCCGGCTACCCCGTCGTCTCCCTCCTCAACTACGCCTAAGGCCCGCAACATTACACCATTAGAGGGAAACATGTGTTGAGAATGTACGACTGCTCGCTTTGTAATCGTGCACGAAACGAGACGATTCTAGAAGCGCGGGTGGAAGGGAGGCTGGAGGGTGAGGATGTGCTGGTAGGCGAGGGTCGGGAAGAAGTCGTAGAAGGTGGCGGGCGCGGCCACGATGACCTTGGCGAAGATGTCGTGGGCCAGCGCGAGGCTGTCGGCCGCGCCCGAGGGCGTCTTGGAGGCCGGGGTGGAGCCGCGGAGGGCGTCCGTCTCCTCCTTCAAGATCTTCAGCGCCAGCGAGATCGTCACCTGCGTCCCGTCGGTCGTCTTCACGCCGTGGCGGATCCACTGCGCGACCTGCGATCGGCCGATTTCGGCGGTGGCCAAGTCCTCCATGAGGTTGTTGATGGGCACGCAGCCGCGGCCGGAGAGCCAGGCGCGCAGGTACACCAGGCACACGCGCACGTTGTCCCGCAGGCCGTTCTTCAGAAGCAGAAGAACACAAAAGGAGCCCAGGGTCAGTGGTGGCACGGACATTGGGTTGTGTGCTGTGTGGGGAGGGGGTACCAGGGTGATGTCGCCCTTGGGGAACTTGAGAAGATCGTCGGAGGTCACGCGCACGTCGTCCCTCCTCACGTGGATCTGGTTGGGGGTCTTCATGTGCTGCAGAGTGCCATGTGATCGAAGCGAGTGTGGTGAGCACTCCAACCAACTCCAGAGCTGTCGTGTTGCAGGTCGGTGCAGCTCGGTGTGCGTACCTCGTTGAAGATCTCCATGGCGATCGGGATGAGGTCGGGGTGAGCCACCCAGGTGCCGTCGTGTCCGGCCTTCACCTCCCTCAGCTTGTCATCACGAACCTGCACCCAGCAACGTGAGCGCCAAGTAGTAGTGAAAGTAGTAGTGGAAGTAGTAGAACAAGAGAAAACAGAAAAAACCAAAGAGAAAAGAGAGATAAAGCCGCACCTTGGCGAGGGCAGCCTGGTTGGCGGCGTTGTCGTTTCTGATGGGGATCTGGGCAGCCATGCCACCCATGGCGAAGATGCCTCGCCTGTGGCAGGTCTTGATCAGCAGGTCGACGTAGGACGCCATCATGTGCGAACGCATCGTGCACAGAGCGCGGTCGGGGAACACAGCATCCCTAACGCGCCCATTCGTGATCTAATTAGCAACGCTCATTCCGGCCCAGGCTGGGGGGTGGCGACGTACTTGTGGTTGATGAACTTCTTGATGGTGGAGAAAATGTAGTCCCAGCGGCCGCAGTTGAGGCCGGCGCTGTGGTCGCGGAGCTCGTAGAGGATCTCGTCCATCTCAAACGCGGCCAGGATAGTCTCTGTAATAAGAATTGATATAAAGTGATTATTATATTATTATTTTGTTCACCAGCGATTGTGAGACGCAAGCTTGCGTCTTGAGGGAGAAGGAGGCCCCGACGTACCGATGAGCACGGTGGCCTTGATGGAGCCGTGGGGAATGTCCAGGCGCTGCTCGGCGTAGCGGAAGGCGTCGGCCCACAGGCGCGCCTCCAGGTGGCTCTCCATCTTGGGCAGGTAGAAGTACGGACCCGAGCCGCGGCTCAGCAGCGCGTGGCCGTTGTGGTAAATATAGAGACCAAAGTCGAACAGCGAACCCGACACTGTGACCGCACACGGCACACCGGAGAAGGTGGTCAGTTTCTTCGCCAGTCGGTTTGAGAAGTTCACGAAAGGGGGCATACCAGGCTTGCCGTGGACGAGAACGTGGGCCTCATCGAGGTGCCAGCCGCGAGGGCGGACCATGAGGGTGGCGGTCTGGTTCTTGAGCTTGTACTCGCGCTCGCCGACCTTCATGCTGATCGTCCTCCGGATGGCGTCGCTACACACACACACACACACACACACACACACACACACACAAGACACAACGGTTAGGCTCTGATGGTCCGGTGCGGGGGCTGCGCGGGAGCGGGTACTAGAGGTTGATCTGGCCGGTGATGCCGTTCTCCCAGGTGGGCGTAGAGGCTGTCGTGTGGGTGCGTGGCGGGTTAGGGTTATGGTGTCTCCACAAAGACTTGGGGGCGAGTGCGTACAGTCCTCAAAGTCAGCCATGAAGACCTTGGCACCCGAGTTGAGAGCGTTGATGATCATCTTGCGGTCGACCGGGCCGGTGATCTCCACGCGCCTATCCTTCAGATCTTCCGGGATGCTGCCACACCTCCATTCCGACTTTACACGCGCCATTCATGATTTTTGTTTCGATTTCATCTTTAAATAAATGTAAATGCAGAGCAACCAAAAGATTGGTAATGGTACGGGGGGTTGTACCTCTCTTATGTGTCGGGTCTCGTGGAGGAAATCGGGCATCTCGCCGGCATCGATCCTCGACTGACGCTCATCGCGGGCAGCAAGAAGAGTCCGACGGCGAGCGTCGAATCGCTTGTGCAGCTCGGCAACGAAGACGAGGGCATCGACGGTAAGGACCTGCTCGTACCCCTTCTCGATCGGGCCGAGAATCTCGATGCCGTGCCTAACCAGGAGGGTGGTGCGCTGCTCGTTGTTCATCTTGTAAGTCGTCTGCTTGAAAACTACAACACCTGTTTTCTTTTTCTGAACGCATTTTATTTGTTTGCTCTGATCCCAGCCTATCTCAGCCACGCTGCAAACGGCGAACAACACAAGAGCTCGATGATTGTCTTCTAGAGGGACCATGATGGTGTTACAAGTTGAAGGAGTTGGAGAAGCTGGAGGCAGCGGTGGTGAAGCTCTTGAGGTTCTCCTCGCACTTGGCCAGCCGAGTCTTGAGCCCGGCGAGCTCCTGGGTGAGTCGCTCTCGGATCGGGTGCACCTCAAAGATCTCCTCAATCTGCGCATCGGAGAGGCACGAGAAGTGCGACTGCAACTCGGACGGCAGCTCCGTCTCCCTGATGTGCGTGGGGAGGAATGTGTGAGTCTCGACTATCGGTGACAATGGAGACAAGGGAGGGAGCTCCCTAGGAGGTAAGGTACATGGGGACGAGGAAGAAGTGGTGGCACTTGAGGGCCACGTTGTGGGCGATGCGGGTGCGCATGTCTTCCCAGAGAGAGTCGGCGAGCCTGGCCACGCTCTCCTGTCCTCTCGAGGTGTAGTCATCGGGCAGGCTCTCGAAGCTATGATGGGCAATCACAAGTCAGCGGTGTGGTCGTCAAGTTGTGATGGGGGGGGGACTGCAGGTAGCGCGTTCGTACTTGGTGATCTCCCAATAGATCAGGCGGGTGCAGTAGAACTCGTCCATGCTCCTCTCCTGACTGTACTGCGCTCGTCTTTCCACGAACTGCTCGTACAGCTCCAGGACCTTCTTCTTGAAGTAGGGGAAGCTCTCCACCTTGTCGAGCAGACCTCCAGCCTGCAATGCGGAAGGTGTCAACAACTGCGTTAAGCCCCCCCCCCAACTCTACACGAACCGCAACGTCGATGTATTCGATCTCGTCGATGGATGAGGTGTGGCCGGCCCGGGAGGCCTTCCTCTTGCTCTCGACCATGTTCTCGGCCACGCGGCCCAGATGCTGGAAAATGTGCACCGCTCGCTTGCTCAATTGTTGGATGAGCGGATAGAACTCCTGTACGGACGTGTGGCGGGGGTCAGCATCCGGCTAAAGCAAATACTCTCCTATTTGCGCGAGCCGTACGCACCTGCTGGGAGTGTCTCTGGGCCGCGTCCGACGCCGCCCACGCCAACTGGTCCATCGAAGTACCGTTTCGCCTTTCGGCGTTGGCCAGCTCATCAGACGTGGCCTTCACACTTGCCGTGTGCTCGACAACCTATTGTAAACGTGAAAAGGTTGTTTGCGCACTAGTGTTGGCTTGGAGGGTGGCGGGACTCGAGACAGTGGTGCGCGAGCGTACCATCTTGAATTCGGACAAGAGGCGTTCGAACTGCTGGCCGCCGTAGAGCTTGATGTCGAGGTAAGGCAGCTTCCACTTCCTCTTGACCTTGATCAGGTCCTTCTTGGCGTCGATCCACTCGCCCAGCAGCTGCCTCTCCTCCTCCGATGTCGAGCCGTAGAGCGATGGCATGCCCTCGCTGGTGCCCTCGATCAAGCGGGACACCGCGTGCAGGAACTCCATGAGATAGGTGGCGGCAATGCTGCGCAGGTTGTGCAGCTTCAGGTCCTCCAGCTCCCTGGCCGCTCGCTCCATCTTCTTGTTCATCTCACTGCCAAACAGCACCACCAGATCAGCTGAAGCCCACTTGATTGCAACAGAACAAGGTTACCTCTTCTCCGAGTTCATGGAGGTGAGCAGCTTGGGGATGTTGTCGTAGTACAGCTTCCAGGTCTTTTCGAGGATGTACTTCTTGAGGGAGTGGACCTCGAGCCACTGCGAGTAGTTTTTGTCGTACTTGAGCTGCTCCAACAAGTTCATGTCTCGCTGGGACGCAAGCTTCACCTTTGTCGCGTACTCCGCCTGGTTATGGTTCGAACGATGCGATCAGTTTAGATACCACACGCGTCAGCACTCCATGTGCCGAGTGGATAGTTACCCTGTCCGGTATGAGCTTGGCTCGCAGCGAAGCGGAGAACACGGAAACGAAGAAGGCTCCGTTGATCGGGGCGCCTGTGAGATTGACACAGGTGGGAGACTGCATTAAGCTCGCATGCCAAGAATAGAGAGACCGGGCATGATGTCCATGTCCGTACCAGCAAAGTAGTCATTGAGGTCCTTGGTGGTGGCCATGTTTCGGAGGGTGTTGTGGAAGAACTTGGTGTAGACGAATATCGTCCTGCTTCTTCTCGGGTCAACCCTCGTCACCCAGTCCACCATTTGCACACCATCCCTGGTGATGGGGACGAACGTCTGTTTGAGACCAACCGACACACACACGCGCACATCAATCCGCCATGTCCAGATAGGTACCATTTCTGAGATTGCTCCACGGCAACGATCAGACGGTGCGGCGGGGTAACCAACTCCTCTGCCGTTTTGTCAAGCTTGGCCTTTTGGCGGTCGGCGAGCGTTTCGATGTCGCTCGACCGAGAGTAGGTGGCTGAGCCTGGTGTGAGCGGGGTGCAGATCGATTAGGTCTAGCGGATGTGGGGCGTGTGTGTGGCGGCGAGCAGTACCGACGCTGGTGTCGGGGGTCGATACGACGTTGTCCATCATCAAGCCTAAGAGCCATGCACGTCAGTCACCCACCTTGTGGCTGGACAACTGCACAGTCACGTGGTATGGCGGCGACGTACCGGGCGTATCGATGAGTGTGAGGTTCCAGGTGTAGCGCCACTCGTAGATGACACGAATCGGAGCGGAGCCGCTGAGCGCGTTCCTCTTCTCAAGTTCCGCCGGCAGCTCCTCGATGTTGACCACTCTATCAATTGCGTTGTGTGCCACGGTGAGAAGAGTGCCCAGCGGGGTGCGGTGTCTATGAGAAAGAGAGCGCACTTGTCCGGAGAAAGCTCCCCCTTGGCCTTGGCCTGTTCTCGCTTGATGGTGACGCGCGGTTCCTCGCAGCTCAGGTTGTTAAGCATGTGAATGAACAGAGGCCTCCTGCTGGTGCCCTCGCTACTCGCCTCCTCTCGCACCACCGACACTACACGTCGTGGCGAGAATTAGGCGATGATTCTCTTCACCCAGCGAGAGGGCGCACACACAGAGGGAAACGCACCAGGGTGGCCGAGAATGCTCTCAA
This sequence comes from Acanthamoeba castellanii str. Neff, assembly GCF_000313135.1. NCBI lineage: Eukaryota > Discosea > Longamoebia > Acanthamoebidae > Acanthamoeba > Acanthamoeba castellanii. The sequence continues at coordinate 56,549 of NW_004457643.1, read as the reverse complement.
TGAGAGTGGTCTTGCCGCTTCCTCGGGGTCCAACAAAGACCACCTCGGCCTCCTCCCACGATGTGTACATCCTAAGTAGGGGCAAACAAGTAAAAAGATTAAGACGGGAATGAAGATGAATATATGGGGGGTCGGGTGAAGTGGGGGGGGCAAGTGTACGTGGAGGCAAACTCAGAGATCTTCTGGTAGGCTTCGTAGACGGGGAAGGGGACCTTGAGGTCCGTCTTCTTGGCGTAGGCCGGATTGAGGCGCATGGCCTCGAGCTCTTCATCCTCGAGCTTCTCCTGCGACAGCTTGAGGGCGGGCACGCCCCCCTCGCCGCCCTCGCTGACCTTCGAATCGCCCTTGGCCGGCTTCTCTTCGGCCTTCTTGAGGAAGAGACCGGCCGATCCGGTGCTGCTGGGCACCTTGATCTTCTCCTTCCGCGCCGTTCCGTGCTTCTTCGCGGCGTCTGGCCGTTCCTTCTTCGGGCGACGCGCCTTCTCCGACGATACAGAGTCGTCATCCGATGAGGCCGAAGCTGAGGCGTCTTCCATCTCCTTCTTCTTCTTCCTGGCTGCGAGTCCTCCAGATGCCTTTTTCTCGGCTCCAGCCGCTTCAGTCGCGGCGGGGGCGGTGGTGAGGGCAGCTGCGGCGGGGGCGGGGGTGGCTGGAGCGGGCTTCTTCTCGGGTTCAGGAGCCTTACGGGGCGACTTGGCCTCAGAGGCTGCTGCGCTGGGCGTACTCATGGCGAGGAGGAGGAGGAGGAAGTGGGTGGATAGGTTCGCGCTTTAGTCCACACACAGCCGCCACGGATGGTGATCCGATGTCAAGGGTCTCCCTCTTTTTGGCCGCGTTGTTGCTCGGAGAGGCGCCAGCCATTGGACCAATCGAGACCAAACGCCGACCTACGAAAGCTGCGCAAAAGCTGCAGCTTTCAAATCTAAAAAATAAAAAATAAAGACAGAAAGATCCATCCAGGCCGTACAGGTACGCATCGTCAGACGACGGGTTGTTTCTCGTGGAGTGAAGCGGAAGATGAAACAATGAACCAATTGTCACCTCAGCCCAGGACTTCACATATTCAACTCATCCCTTGGCGGCAATAAATGATGAACGATTTCTCGGATTCTTTCGTGTTTTTCATTTTCATTATTTTTTTAAAATCATTTTTGGTTCTTCCGTTGCGGAGTGGACATAAAGAAGATGGACGGATCAGATGCATCTAATGGCGGAGGAGGCGATAATCCTTCGGGCAAGCGAAAGGAGTCCGGCTTTGTGGCGTCCATTCGTCAGGCTTGGACGGGGAGCCTGCAGAAAATGAAGAAACGCAAATTCGGTGCTGATGGCGATGGCGGTAAGATTCAGCCATCAGAGCAGGAGCAGGCCAATACTCCGCCTACGTCACGAAAAAAGCGTGCCTTCCGCACGCGCACATCGGAGGAGCAAGAAGAGGTGACCTCTGCCTCATCCACCACGTCTTCCTCCTCGTCTTCTGCATCTTCTTCGCGCAGCCGCACCCGGCAGGAGGTGGTCGCCGAAGCGCGCCAGTCCGTGACGGACAAGAAGAGGAAGCTCGAGGCCCTGACGGCCTTCCTGGCGGCACCCGCCACGACGCCCGCCAAGGCATTGGACGAGCCCAGTCCTACTCCCTCCGCCGGCACGAAGAAGAAGAAGCCCAAGAAGCCCAAGAAGAGCAAGAAGCAGAAGCTGCTGCACCACTCCAACACTGGCAGCTCCAACCCCTCGGTGGACCTCTTGGCCGCCCAGCTCAAGACCAAGGTGGCGTGCTGGGTCCTTCCTGCTCAATACAAATGGAGATTCTCACCTTCCATGTTGGCTTGGCAGGACCTGCGCGACTTCCTGCTGTGGCTCTACGCCGTGCAGGCCAAGCCCTCGCCGGCGGTGTTCTTCAGCAACCCCGCTACCTTGCCCACCACCGTGATGGTCGTTATTCGATCGCTTGGCCAGGGTACGTGACCTGCATCAGCGTCGCGTTCGTTGCCGTTCGTTGTTTTGCTCATCATGCCTTCTCTCTCGCAGCCGAGCTCATCAAGCACAAGGGCCTGCTCAAGAACATGCTGACCACAGAAGAAGGCGGCGTCTTCCAGAAGGCGACGGCCTTCAATGCTCCGGGCAGTAAGTACGTGTGCATGGCGCTTCACCCCACAAGTGGTTGTGTGGTCATCAGTCTGACGGGACCCGCATGTTGGGTACATCGCCAGGTACCGCGTCTTCGAGACGGTGGCCACCCTGATCCTCACGGATGCGAACCTGCAGAAGAAGATGTCCACCTCGCAGGCCAAGGAAGTGGAGAAGGAGGTCGCCGTTCTGCTTCAGGAGCAGTACCAAGAGCTGGTGAGCAAGCTGCCCGACCCGACGGACAGGGCCAGGTATTTGGATGCGCACCCTCATCACCAGCCACCCACGTTGTGCGTACCTGACCGAACTCTCTCCCCAATCCTTGCTTACGCACGGCGGCGGTGGTCAGCCTGTTCGAGGAGTTCATCGCCACGCAGGAGGAGATGAAGGCCAGCCGGTTCCCCATCTACAAGGTGTCGAAGCGAGAGGACTGGCTGACGGGCTCGTCGAACCGGCCTCCGCCCAACTTGTCGCTGTTTGTGCGACTGCCCAAGAAGATGGAGAAGAAGGAGGGCGTGAAGCGCAAGCACCTGCCCATCGTCGCCATCGACTGTGAGATGGTACGTGCCCCCCGCGAGCGTGAGGGATTTCTGGTCATTGGCTGCTATCGCCGCTAGCCATGTGTTCCTGACACTGCACGAGGGCGTGTGTGCAGTGCCTGACGGAAGATGGCCACGAGCTCACTCGCGTCAGTGTCATCGACGACAACTACAACGTGCTCTATGACCAACTGGTCAAACCGCACAAGCCCATCACCGACTACCTGACGCGGTACTGCAACGCCACACCGTCAGTGTGTGTGTGTGTGTGTTGTGTGTGTGTGTGTGTGTGTGTGTGTGGTGTTGATGAAGCTGACCCCCCTCTCTACTCGGGTGGTGCAATCAGGTGGAGCGGAATAACCGAGGAGATGATGACCGGCGTCACCACTCACCTGGAGGACGTTCACAAGGCCTTCCACGACCTGGGCATTACCAGGTAACGCTTTTATCCCCACTCCTCCCCCCGACCTTGTGCGGCTTTTCCGGGTCTTTCTGACTCCAGTGGTGCGACCCGGTCGTAGGAAGACGATCATCGCCGGCCATTCGGTGGAGAACGATTTGCTGGCGCTTCGGCTGTTTCACAAGAGGGTCATTGGTACACCGCGCCGCGTCCACAACGACCTTTTATTCGATGCATGGCTCTGGTCTAAACGCATGGCTGTCCGTTGGGGGGGGGGCAGACACCACGATGCATTTCCCTCACGCCAACGGGCCGCCGTTCAAGAATTCCCTGCGCTACCTGACCGAGAAGTTCCTCAAGCGGCTCATTCAACAAGGTGGGTGTCCGACTCTTTTCTGAGCCAGCGCTGGTGCCCGCGTTGGACTCACCTCTCTCTCTCTCTCTCTCTGGGCTTTCCCTGCAGGTCACGACGGCCATTGCAGTGTGGAGGACGCCAAGGCGGTCATGGAGCTGATTCTGCTGAAGGTGGCACAAGCCGGGGTGCACGTCAGCAAGAGCGGAGACGTGGAAGTGTCGGACAAGGACGACGGCGAGAACCTCTTCATCAAGGTGCGGAACGCGAACAGGAAGGTGACCGTCATCGATCGCCTCGTCGCCCTGCAGAGATACGTCCCGCCCCAGCGCACCCGAGGCCCGGCCGATGCCTTCATGCCCAGCCCCAGCAAGCTCGCCAAGGCCGGCGACGGGCTTCTCCCCACCCCCACCGCACTCCTTCCCCTGCCGTCATCGTCGTCGTCGTCGTCTTCTTCTTCGTCGTCATTCGTGCCGCCGCCCAACCTGCTCACCACCTGCGCCTGCAACACCGACGAAGAGATCGTGGACCGACTGACGGCGCACCTGGGCAGCGACAGTCGGGCGGACTTCATCTTCACCCAGCTCCACACCTTTGAGGACCACTTTGCCAGCTGCGCGCGACAGTCAGGAGGCTCTGCAGCTGGTTCGGGTGGACCCCCGCCGCCCCCGCCGGGCTCGTTCGAGAAGCACCTGGCCGACATCGACCAACGCGTGGGCCGCATCTACGACGCGCTTCCACCCAACGGTCTTCTAATGGTGGTCACCGGCCGCGGCCCCATCGTGGACGTGTTCAGGTACGCACCACGTCTCACACCCCAAAGCTCACTCCCACTCACGGCCTCGTCTGGGTTGTGGTCGCGGCCTCTGCGCAGGCTGCAAAGGGAGAAGAAGGACGAGGGTCCCGCGTGGACGCCGGAAAGGGATCGCACGCTGCAGGAGGCCGTGGAGTGGGCGCGGAAGGGCCGAACCTTCTGGGCCGTCAAGCCGCCCAGCAGCAGCAGCAGCGACGAAGCCGCCACAACCACAACAACAACAGCGGAGAAGAGTGAGTAGTGCAATGCATCCGGCAACGCCACAAGTGGCCCGTTGTCGCCTTCACTTTCCCTCACACAACGCCGTACACGCATCATCTAGTCTAAATCTTACAACGAGCAGTGGGGCCCCCCACCCAACAGTTGTGATCGGAGTCACGGCTCCCATAATGGCTCGGCGCCTGGTCGAGAGCGTCGGTCAAAACGGGCGGCGTGTGTTTCGTTCGTTCGCCGGCCCGCCTAAGCAGCGGGCTGTCACCGTGCTTGCGGGGCATGTGGGTGGAGGGATTGGTGGCGTGCGTAGACGAACGGGGGTTTAGGCCCACGCCCAAGGCCGCTGCCCCATTCCAGAAGGAGACTCGACATTGTGGCCCTCGCGGAGGTGAGGGCTTCAAGGTCGATGATGAGCGTCGCACCGCCTCAGGCTGGTTGACAGAGCAGGGAAAAGACGCCGGTCCCCTTGGTGGAGGGATCACAGCCCTGAGTGGGTCCTCTCGGGAAGCTGCGTATCGACTCCAACACCTCCACTTTTTGGATCTCAGTTTTAGTTTTTTTAAATTACATTGATTCAAATCACCGGAATTGAAGACGAGCCGACGATTGAAGATGGAGAACCCACAAGAGGAAAAGGTGGCGAAGGAGGTGCAGAAGGAGGAGGAGGAAGAAGAGGAGGAGCCTGCTAACTTTTTCGAGATTTTCGATGCGGAGCACCAATACGATCACACCACGTTCATCTTTGATGGCAAGGAGATCAAAATCGAGAGCCTTGGGTACGCCCTTGCTGTCTTGGGAGAAAACTGTCCACAATCTCATGTGATTAAATTCAATGCGATTTTTAGTGATTTTGTGCAGAACACTCATCTGCTGGGCCAAATGGTGTGGCCCAACGCCCAAATCTTGGGCCACTGGATGGTGCTGAACAAGGACCTCTTCAAGGACAAGACCGTCCTCGAGCTCGGCGCTGGGCCGGGTACGCGTTCTTCTTTTGATGTCCGACGTTCGTGCTGGTGACAACCCTGTAACGATGGGTGCTGCCGCTTAGGCCTGAACGGCATCCTTGCGTCTGTGTACTGCAAGCGGGTGGTGATGACCGACTACCACGACAAGGTGGTGGACCTTCTCCAGCGCAACATCCAGCTCAACTCCCACCGTACCACCACGCCTTTCTTCCCCTGCTTACCATCCATCTACGCCACCCGCATGCGTCCGCTCACCACTCCGAGCGGGGCGCGCAGTGGGCACCGACATGCAGGCGGCCAAGCTGACGTGGGGCGAGGGCGTGGTCGAGTTCAACCAGCAGTACGGCCCGTTCGACATCATCATCGGCTCCGGCTGCGTGTACGCATCCATTGCCCGTCCTCTCTCTCTCTCTCTCTCCTATGTGTGTGTGTGTGTGTGTGTGTGTGTGTGCGGTGTGGCGTGTGTCGTGCGCCCACCTGACCGCATGGGTGCCTGCCAGGTATGAGAGCGAGTGCATTCCGCTGCTGCTGGCGACGGCGCACTATCTGCTGCCGGTCAACGACACGGACTACAACGAAGACGACCTGAGCAAGAACGAGGGTGGGCGGCTGGTGCTGTCGACCAACAACTACCGGTACGAGAGGCGGAAGGAGCAGTTCGAGGGCATCACCCAGAAGCTGGGCCTGCGGCAGCAGTTCATGGACATGCGCAAGCTGCTCGCCTTCGCCGAGCAGGAGAAGGCCAAGGACCCGCGCGTGGCCGTGCAAAAGGACGAGTTCGACCTCATCCACGTCTGCACCCTCTCCCGACCCTCCACCGCCGTCCCTCCCACCATCGGCTCCTCCGCTCCTTCTTCTTCTTGATCTTCATCATCCTCTTCTTTTCTCGTTCTTCTGCATAAAATCTGTTGTTGTTCTCTCGTCTGCGTGGTCTCGCCGGCTGCGGCGGCGGTCAATCGCTGTCGGAGGAGTCGTTCTCGAGGTCGAGGCCGAAGGCGCGGGCGAGCGCCAACGCGGCGTCGGCGGCAAAGTCGCGCCGCTGCTGGTCGCTCATCTGCGCCGATTGCTGTCGCGCCTCCCGCAGGCCCGCCAGCTGCTTGAAGGCCTTGTCGAAGTGCTCCTCGACGTCGTCTGTCCACTCCTCCTCCGCGTCTTCCTTATTCGTTGGCTCAGGGCCTGCTGGTGCCTCTTTTCGCTCATTCACCTTCTTCATCATCTCTTCTTCTCCCTTCTGCTTGGTCTCAAGCTGCTGTTGCTGCTGCGTCTCTGATGGCACGACCGTCTCCTTCTCCCCCGCTTCCTCGTCATCATCGCCTTCGCTCTCGTGTACGCTCTCTTCGTCGGGCAAACTGATGGCTGCTCTCGGTTGGGTTGGATGTGTCGTCACGTTATAAGATGGCAATCGAAAAGCAAGGGAGAGAGAGGGTGAAGTGTACGTCGAAGGAAGCCGGTGCGCGGCTTCATGGTCATGGCGGGCCACATGTTCGCCTCTAGAGCTTCCAACACTCGGTCCAGGCCGTGCCTCTCGCTCAGCAAGCCTGTGGTCACAACATGGCTGTGAGTGAGTTCACATGCACGATGCGCGCGGGTCTCGTGTAGGGCATACCGCCCGGCGAGGCCTCGCCGACGCCGCTGCCCTCATCGAGGGGATTCCAGAGGACCAGCTCTACTGCGTTTTCGTTGCACCACTCCTCGATCGCGCGCACGTTGGCTTGGTGCTGCTCCTGGTTCGGTCCCGCATGGGCGACGCAGAGCTGCACCGCGGGCGCCAGTTCCTCGAGCATGGCCTGCCACCTCTGCAGCTTGGCGCTAGTCCCTGCCTAGAGGCCCACCACGTGGTGGAGACGCCGTGGCCGCCGGCAGAGGTGAGCAGCTGAACGCCCAAAGAGAGGAACGACGTGGATGGGTGAAGGCACCTCGGCCGCGTCGCAGAGCAGAAGGAACGCATCGCACGCGCCTCGAGGCAGCTTGGCCTGGACCGAAGCTTCGACGTTGGCGGCCGCGTCTTCGGCGTGACGCACCCGCACGAGCTGCAACTCGGCCGTGTAGTATCGCGTGTCGAGAACCCACCGCAGTGCGTCCTCATCGCCACCGTCTTCTTGCACTTCGGTGTCATCGGCCTGAACCGGCGCTCCTCCTGTTCCTGGCTGAGCACCAGCACGGGATGCACGCACTCGCGCCATTCCTGGGCCAGAGGCGCCGCGTGAGGCCAGGATGGGATTCAATCTCTGGTTTTTCCGAAATTGCGTACCTGCAAGGAATGGTGCGTCGAGATGCGTGGTGGTCGAAACGAAGAGCACATCGTTGTGCCCTCGGCCCTCTTCTTCGTGCTCCATCTTTGCCTCTTGTGCTTTTCTTTTGTGTTTTTCTAACTGCAAGAAAAAGAAAAGCAACCAATATCCAACATGAAGCGGGGAAGAGGTGGTGGCCGCTCGGAGTCCCAGTTCCTTGGGAGCCTGGTCCAGCAGCTACGAAGTGCCGAAGAGAGCGCTGTATGACCCTTGCAAGAGTGGTCTGCCAACTGGCCATTCTGCACAATCTAACGTGAGGATTTGTGCGCCATGCATGTTTCTATCTTGATGCCTCTCAGAATGCCAGAAAGCTGGTGTTCACCTCCAGTGACGGGGCGGTGCTGCTGGAGCAAAACGGCCGGGGGCTGCTGACGCATGTGACCATCAACCCCACGCTCGAGGGCAACACCAAGGCCATCGAAAAGGCGGTCCTCGACGCTGCCTCCCTCATGGTGCCACCCCCCCCCCTTGCCTCTACTCCTTCTGGCTCTCCCTGTCCACTGCTCACTGCTGATCTCTGCCGTTGCGCTGCACAACAGACACCACCGTTGCAGGACGACAATACGGAGGGGCTGGAGGAGGCCATCAGCGACGTGTTCGATCAAGCCTTGGGCACCAAGAATAAGAAAAAGAAGTCGTGACAAAGCCTTCTCTGCCTTGTTGTTGGGGGCTGACGTCTGAACTGGAGCGAAGAGAGACTACTCTCACGGGTGGGCCTGAACGCCGGAGCCAGCGACGGCGCCACTGGCGCGGAGGGTCGGGTGGCGGTGCATGTGCGTGTGCTGCAGGTGGTGGTGGTGGCCCTGACGCCAGCACGGGTGCTGGTAGGCCGTGCGGAAGACGCGCATCCAGTTGGCCTCCTTGGGGAGCGTGTTGGGCTTGGGTCCCTTGTCGAAGTGGAAGATGTCCACGCCCGACATGTAGGCCGCGAAGAACGCCGCCAGCGCCAGCGCCAACACCACCCCCACGAACGTCATCTGGCCTGTGGGCAGAGAGAGAGAGAGAGAGAGAGAAGAGAGCAGAACAGAACAGAACAGAGCAGTAGCACTACCTGTAAGCAAGCCCAGCAGGTGCCACGCGCCGACAGACAGCTCATTTACGGGGAACGAGTCGTACCAGCTGTGCCGTGCAGAGACAGGAAGATGAACATGAGCGACTGGAACAACACCGCCGTGAAGAGCATCACCCGTAGCACGATCCTAGAGAAAGCCGACGAGTCAGCATAGATAGATATATGCTACATACGTAATGTGATACGAACGAGAAATAGAGCTCGGAGGTAAACACGCATGTGGTTGAGTTGGGCGTACCAAAGCATGCTGCCGTCGCTGTCAAACTCTCGCGGACGCACGTGGACGAGCAGGTAGGTGTCGAGGAAGTGCTTGCACATGAAGTAGAGCGTTCCGAAGGGGAGGATGAGCGGCGCGATGGTGCTGAAGGTGAGGATGGTGGCGAAGAAGACCATCATGTAGGCATACTGCATGCCGTATTCGTGCGGGTAGGCGTATTCGTCGGCACGCTTCTTCTGGGAGATCGTGACGGCCTTCCACTTGAGGAGGAGCGACTGCAGGCGCTCTGGCAATCGCATCACCTGGTTGGTGAGAAAGCGCACCATACGACAAACGATAGACGGAGTGTGAGTAAATTGCGCACGGGCATGCTGTGTGCGTGCGTGTGTGCGCGAGTGGCCGAAGGGTACCTCGACGATTTGACCTACGATGGCCATCTGGATGATGTAGTTGATGAAGAACGCAGCCGAGTTAGGCAGGAAAAGGCCCGAAAAGAGAACGTTGAGGTGTTGCCTGTTGTCCCATCCTGTGCGAGTGTTAAGTGCAGCGTGCGCATGTAAGCCTTTTGCAGCGTATACGGATAGGGTGCGAGTGGCGTGGGTAGGGGAGTGGCGCGGCGAACCTTTGCGGATGAGGGCGTCGAGGGAGGTGAGGAAGAGAGACGGGAGGAGAAGCACGCTGAAGAGGAGGAAGACATAGGTCTTCACCACCAGGTACTTGTGCGTCGACGACACCGTGTGATGACCCTCGAACATGGACGAAACTGTTTCACACCGCGCAAGCGCCGCGTTCAGAGCTTCACAGCAACACCGACCACCGGGGAGAGGGGGGGAGGCGCGAAAGGCTGCGTGGGCGGGCTACGTACACCAGATGACGAGGGGCAGGATGGTGGTGACGGCCAAGAGGAAGAGCGTGGGAAGGTAGGCGAAGAGGATGGCTCCGTTGTTCCACGCGTGCAGACTGTTGATGATGTCGGCAAAAAGTGGGGCCTAATGTGCGCCAGCCATAGAGAGGGCACCACGTGAGAGCCGTGGATGGTGGCGGCGTGCGAGGGGGGGGGCGAACCTGTTTGAGAGGCTGGAGGGCAGAGATGATGGAGAGGGGTGTGGTGAAAAATGAAAAGAAGAAGAGGAGCGTGAGGTTGACGTAGACGACGCGCAGCCGCTTCTCCCACTTGCCGATGCCCAGGTTCTGCACCATGACAATGACGACAGGCACGTGTACACACACGCAATTGAGAACGGCGCTGCCGTGGCAAATGGGGAGAGGGGAAGGCGAGCGTACGGGCCATATGATGTCCTCCGGCTCGGGCGCCATGCTTACGATCCAATGCCTGTCCGAGAGAGCCCTGTGACGGGTGGATTTTGCCCGCCCAACGTGTGACATGGGTCAGTGTATCTGTCCACGGCAGCTCGCGAGAGCAGTTGGTGAGAGTCATTAGAGTGTCGGGAGTGGTGCCGCACTTGGACTGAGGGGTGAGGTCGTCTGCAAGCCAGCGATTGAGATTCCAGAGGCGCGTGTGCTTCCGGTAGATGTTGGTGACCACCTTCAGAGAGAGAGCGAGAGCACACACACACACAGAGAGAGAGAGATATCAGAGTCAGTGCCCTCTCCTCCTTGCAGACGACCTCACCCCTCAGTCCGCAAACAAACAAAAACGGAGGCGTACCTTGGCCACGACGCTGGAGGAGAACGTGACGAAGACGATGCCGGTGGCGCGCGCCGCTCTGGCTCGCTGCTTCGTCCGCGCCACCTCCTTCTTCTGCTCGGCCTTCTTGCGCTTGAGCTCGCGGATGGCATCGAGCCGGCCGCGCACGCCGCCGTAGACGATGCCCTCCACGATCGTGCCGAAGTGCAGGACCAGGTAGATGAGCTTCTCGGTCAGCGTGGACGACGGCGGGAACCACACGAGCGGGCGTTGGCCCCGCAGCATTCGCTCCTGGCGGTAGTGGTCGAGCTGGTCGTCGATGTCCTTGTAGGTCTCCAGCGCGCCGAGCACGTCCCGCACCTCCCACGCCACGTGGACCGACACCACGCTGGGCTTCTTCTTGTCGTGCTCCGGCTCGCTCTCGCTCTCGCTCACCTCGCGGGCGCGCGCCAACGCCTCCTCCGCCCGCCGCTTTCGCCTTTCCATGTGCCGCGCCCACCAGCCCAGCTTCGTCGCCCCCTGCTCTTCCGCCTGGCCGCCCGATACTTCTGCTCGCCCCTCGCCCGCCTCGCTCCCGCCGTCTGCGTCCAGAAGGCTCCGGTCCTCGTCGCCCTGGCCGGCGGCAAAGCGGTAAAAGGAAGCTCGCCCCTTCTGTCCGCTATTGTGGGAAGATGCATCGCTGCTCTCCCCGTCTGCGGTGGCTGTGGCATCGGCGCTTTGTGGGTCCTGCTCGCCGTCGTTGAATTCGTTGCCCCTGGCCCAGGCGGAGGCGGCGGCGGCAGCGGCGGCATGACGGCGGCTACTGTCGAGGCTGAGGGTGCGTCGGCGTCGGCGCTTCGCTCGGACTCGCTCCACGCTCCGCTGAAGGTCCGCGTTCGTCTCGATCAGCTCCTCGAAGTGCTTGGCGATGCCCGCCTCGCTGACGATGCCCGCCGGGAAGTTGCGAATCATGATCGTGTGCGCGCTCACGGCTGACTTCACACTCCGGGTGAAGAATTTGTCCTGTGTTTTCGGAAAGAGACAAATAGAGGGTTCACGGCGATGAGACCAGTGCCAACGACTGCTTCAATGTGCGCATCTCCAACGTACCTTGCACGCGATGAGGTATTTGCGAAGGTGCCACACGAGACCATACACAAGGCAGGAGATGATGACGCACACAAAGGAGTGCGCCCAGTACCGGCTCTTGTCGGTGCTGTCGTTGATGTTACCTGGTCCACGGCAACCGTCAGCATCACTCTGTGTGTGTGTTGTGTAGGAGGAGAAGGAGGAGAGCGACATGTACCGATGGTGGTGGACAAGAAGCCAGAGCGGACCTTGTCTTCGCGCTGGCTGGCGGTGACGTTCACCGGCAGCAATATGGCTATTCCGAGCACCACGCAGATCGCCAGAAAGGCGAGCATGCACCGCTGGAAGTGGATGTAGATCATGGCGTCGTTGCCGCACTTCTCCGCCACTTCGAGCTTCGACATGCGCACAAGGGGCCACACCCAGCCCATGAACCGCTCGGGTCCATTCTTGCTCAGCTCAGTGAGTTCTCTCTTCTTCACCTGGTCTGCTGCCCGTGCCATGGCCTCCTCTGGCTCCTCGCCTACAACACAAAGGAATGCCAAGCAGACGATGGATTGTCAGCAATGTAGCGCACGTGACGTCAGGTGGCGTTGGTCGGGGTCGAGTCACCTTCGCTCTCCACGAGGGCTTCCACCTCGGCTTCGCCTTCCTCGTCGATAGCAGGAAAGGAGGAAAAGGACTCGCTGCCTGCGAACCGCTCGTTCTCCCAAAATCGTTGGTACTCGCCTGATCGCCACACAGAGCAGTGGATGATGAAACGAGGTCCGCGATTATGAGCCAACGCCGACCAGCAGGCCAGCCGGCCAAACGAGCAGCGCAGGGATGATCACGGGGAACATACCTCCATAATATTTGAAGTAAAGCTTGCGCTGGCTGCGCCATCGCAGATAGGCGAGGAGCAGGAAGGCCACCAGGCCCACTACCAGGTTGATCTCCAACACGGACACAATACCTGCGCGCCATCATCCGTGTGGCACAGAGTACGGGCGTGAGAAACAAAAGCTTCACGCGACACAACATGGCCGATGGTTCTAGAGGAGGGCGTACCGCCATCGTAGAGCACCGACTGTGTAGCAGGGCTGGGAATGATAGGCGGCAGGCCAGGTGTCGCAGAGGGTGCAGCCGACGGCGACGGAGAAGGACTCGAGTCCATTCTTTGTGCCTGCAGGCCGAACAGTGAGTACTGACTTGGATGTCACCAGGATGTGGGATTTGATCTACCGATTATTATGCTGATTGCAATGCCGGGCAGCCGCAAGAGGAAGGACCAGCAAATAATCCCGGCCAGGGGAAGGAGGTGTGCTCGCTCACGGCCGAGTACGATCAGATGGGTTCGTGCGCGGTGGAAGCTTCGTCTTCTCTTCCTGTGGTTCGCTCGCAAAATTGAGCCGCGGTGGAGAAAAAGAAATCTGCAAAAGAAATTGCTTTTCCTGGCACTTTGGCCGTGGCTCGACACGAAGAGCGCACCTGAGGAGAAGCGCTACGTGACTCGAGCAAGGAGCGGGAGATTGAAGATGCTACACTCGGCTATGGTGAGCAAACCGGTGTATGAGAGCACCAGAGGAGGGGAGAAGGGACTCTCCTTCCGCCACGTCGTGCTCAAGGGCCTGGCGGACGATGGTGGCCTGTTCGTTCCCTCGCACCTGCCGCGGGTCGACCAGCAGCAGCTCGACAGGTGGCGCACGCTTCCCTACACTGGACTGGCCTTCGAAATCCTGTCCCTCTTCATCGATGAAGAGGACATACCCCCGACCAAGCTGCGGGAGATTATCCAAAGGAGCTACTCCTCGTTCTTCATCGACGACGTGCTCCGCGTCGAGCCATGCTACATGGGCGAGGCGAGGGAGCAGCAGATCAACGTGTGCGAGCTCTTCCATGGCCCCACCTTCTCCTTCAAGGACTTTGCTCTCCAGTTCCTTGGCCACGTCTTCGAGTACCTCCTCAACACCAACGCCCTCAGGAAGCAGCAGCAGCAGCACCCTGCCACAGGCGAGAAGGAGGACGAGGAAGATCCTGCCAGCGTCACCCGCATCACCGTGCTGGGCGCCACCTCTGGTACGCATACGCCTGCTGTCTGTAGTATGTCGTCGTTTGAACACTTCTCACATCGTCTCGACCACTTCTCGCTGGGCCTTGTTCTGCACTTGTCAGGCGATACCGGTAGTGCAGGTGAGCACACATCCCTCCGCTTCTTCCTGATACCAGCCATCTGGTGTGCTTGGATGCCCATTCCGTGTTTGTGTGCTCATCATCTTCGTCTCTCTGCGTCGATCAGCCTTGGCCGGCCTGCGTGGTAAGAAGAACGTCGAAGTGTTCGTGCTGCACCCCCATGGCCGCGTGAGCCACATCCAGGAGAAGCAGATGACCACCATCACGGATCCCAACGTGCACAACATTTCTGGTACGCCTGCTGGCTACTTCCCCGTCTGCCTCCGGTGTTGCACGTTTCCATAACGCCGCACTCCACTCTATCACCAGTCGAGGGCACTTTTGACGACTGCCAGAAGCTGGTCAAGGACACCTTTGCCGATCTGGCCTTCAAGCGGAAGCACAACTTGGCCGCCATCAACAGCATCAACTGGGCGCGCATCCTCGCCCAGACCGTCTACTACTTCTACAGCTACTTCCAGGTACTTGGAAGTGCCACGCTGGACCAATGTGGGTCTGTCTAATCACCTGCGGCCTACCTTTGTATATGGCCAGGTTACTTCGCCGGCACAGCAGAAGGCGGGCGCCAAGGTGGTGTTCTCTGTGCCCACGGGCAACTTTGGAAATGTGCTCGCCGGATTCTACGCCAAGCAGATGGGCTTGCCGGTGCACCACTTCATCGTGGCCACCAACCAGAACGAGTACTTCGACCCCCTTCCCTGCCGCGAGAGACGCTCTTTCTTGCCGCTAACGCAACCCCCCCTCCCCTCAATTGGGGGCTGGTGCAGCATTCTGCATCGCTTCTTCGCCTCGGGTAAGTACGAAAAGAAGATCGTCATGCCCAGCTTCAGTCCTTCCATGGACATCCAAGGTAGGTTTGCCTCGTCGAACATTCGGGTGTTGTTGATGGCTGCTAAAGTTCTGAGGGCTTGTATTTTTTTTATCACACTCGCAGTATCCAGCAACTTTGAGAGATTCTTCTACGAGATCGCCAACCGAGACTCGGCCAAGGTGACCGAGTGGATGAACAAATTCAACGAGACCGGCGTGTTGGACATTCCCCAGGACATCCACGCCAAGGCCTGCTCCTTCATGGCCTCCTACGCTGTTTCGGGTGCGCGCCTTGGCTTGGCGCTGCCTGCTCGCGACCTCACATTTCGCAGCTCACTTCATAAATGCGTAACATAGAGGACCAAACCCTGGCCACGGTCAAGAGGTACAAGGAGGACTCCAACTACATCCTGTGCCCGCACTCGGCCATTGGGGGTACGTATCCACTACTTGGTTTCCTTCTCTTGGATTTCAGCTAATCTGGTCTCGCCTGTTGTTAGTGTATGCGCTCGAGCAGAAGTGGAAGGAGCTCTCCGCCAACGTATCCTATCCGGTCGTCTTCGCCTCGCTGGCCACGGCGAGCCCTGCCAAGTTTGCGGATGCCCAGCAGAAGGCCCTCGGCTACGTTTTGCCCCTGCCTCAGGTGAGTGCGTCGTCGCGACATTCGCACGGGTGGTGGTGGTGGTGGTGGTGAGAGTTGACAACGCGCCAAATATCTCAGGAACTGGAGAGGATCATGAACCTCCCCTCGCGCTGCCAGAAGATCGAGGACGGCATGGTGGCTCTGAAGGCGATTATGGAGGAGGCCAGCAAGAGCGCGTGCCAGAGCCAGAGCGGCGAGAGCCGTTTGGTGGGGAAGCGCATCAGGAGCCGCGTGCCGGGCTCCTGCGCCAACCTGGGCAGCGGATTCGACGTGTTTGGCATCGCAGTGGGCCTCTATCTCACCACCGAAATCGTCGTTACCGAGCGCAGGGTACTCGCCTCTCTTATCGGTCGTGCGAGTTCATGTCACAACCACCTGGCTGATGCCTTCCCGGTGATGATGGCTGATGCCTTCCCGGTGCCCCGGGCCTGCAGGAAGGTGAGCCCAGCGTGACGATCGCGTTCGAGGGTGAGGGCAAGGGAGGCGTGCCCCTTGACGAAACCAACTTTTTGTGGACCTCCGTGGTGCACGTCGCGCAAAAGGAGGGAAAGTGCATCCCGCCCAACGCGCGCTTCGCCCTCTCGATCACGAACGAGATTCCTCTCGGTACGAGCCCACGCGCAGCTTTCCTTGAAACGCCCATGTTCCTGCTGACGTGCGACGTCGGATGTTGCCAGGAAGGGGACTGGGAAGCAGCGGAGCAGCTGTTGTGAGCGGAGTCATGATCGCTGACAAGCTGTTCGACCTCGGCCTCACTGCGGCGCAAAAGCTCCGCTACTGCGTAGAGATCGAAGGTCATCCCGACAACGCCTCGGCTTCTCTGTGCGGTGGTTTTGTCGTGTGCTGCGGGTTTGAGGATGACGTCGCTCAGTCGAAAGGTGCGGCTCCCGCGCTCTCATCTGTGCCAACGATCACGGTCGAGCTGGCCTCCTGATGTGTCGCATGCGACCAGGTGTGCCCAATGTCTACGCCAGAAAGCTGCCCTACAGCGACAAGATCAAGGCCGTCGTGGCGATCCCCAACTTCGAGGTGTCCACCGAAAAGGCGAGGCAGGCTCTCCCGCCGACCTACTCGCGCGCCGACGTGGTACGTCGCTCACAGATTGGGGAGGAGTTGGGAAGCGGGGAGCGATGATGTTTGACCCGTCAGATGGCAGGTGTTCAACCTTCAGCGGGTGGGCCTCATGGCTGCCGCCCTCACCGACGACGGAATCGATGAGCCGTCCGTGGTTCGAGAGGCCATGAAGTACTGCTTTCCCCCTCTCCACTCCCCCACACGATTTTTCACATCCGCCCACTGACCGTGCGCCCCATCTCCCACACAGGGACAAGGTCCACCAGCCGTTCCGGATGCATCTGGTGCCTGGCCTGCAGAAATGCCTCGCCCTGTCGTCTCAGAACACGCCCGGCGTGCTTGGTGTGTGCTTGTCCGGATCCGGTACGTGGCCACGCCCACAGGCGCCTAGCACCTCCCGCAGCTCGAGCTGACCCTTGCTCTTTGGCTGCAGGGTCCACCATCTTGGCCCTGTGTCGGGACAACTTTAGCCGCGTGGGGGAGCGAATGCAGGCGCTCCTGCAGCAGGCCGGCGTTCAGTGCCGCACCGCGACCCTCGACATCGACCAGCGCGGATCGCTGGTTCAGGACTTCTGAAGAGTGAGGCGGGGTGTCGATTCCACCAGCGTTGAGTCGTTGATAAAAGAGAGCATTTCTTTTATTGAGAAGAAGGCAGTGATCGTTCTGGTGACGGTGGGAAGGGGTGGGGAGGGGCAAGGGACGTCCACAAGATGCACCTTTACTCCTGGTGGTGGTGGTGGTGGTCGGCAGGAGGAGCGTCGACCTGAGCAGCACCGTAGCCAGCGCTCGTACCCTCCTCGGTGGTGGGCGCGGGCGCCGCGGCAGGGGCGGGCTCACTGTGGCGGCGCTCCTCGCCTCCCTCGTGCCTGGAGCTCCTGCTGCTGCTGCCGCTGCGGTCGTCGTCGTGCCTGGACCTCTTGCTGCTGCTCTCCCTGTCCCTGTCCCTATCACGGTCCCTATCGCGGCGATCGCTGCGGCGGTGGTCGTCGCCCTCGGGCTCCCGGCTCCTCTCCCGCCTCTTGCGGTGCCTCTCCGAGGAGCGGGACCGAGAGCGCGATCGTCGATCTCGGGAGCGCGAACGCGAGCGGGACCTCCTGCGCTCGCGGCGACGGTCGTCGTCTCGGTCGCGCCTGTCCCTCCGGTCCCCGTCCCTCCTGCTGCGGCTCCTGCGCCCGAAGAGCCTCCGCTCCAGCTCGGGGTCGACCTGCTTGAGGTGCATGAAGTTGCACTGACCGCCGCGGTTGCACTCGTTGGAATCGTACTGGCGGCAACGGGCCTCCCTAAAGTCAGTCACCGGCGAGAACTCGGGCACGAGCAGGCGACCGCCGTAGAAGCGGCCGGTGAGTGCCTTCATCGCCTTCTCTGCGTCGTCTTCGTACTCGAACTTGACGTACACGTTTCCAACCAAGTGGGCTGGCGGCGCACAAGCAAGCGGGTTAGAGATCTTTCTCCTTGACGACACACACTACATACACGACACACGGCAGCGGTGGTGGTGGTGGTGGTGAGTACCTCCAGTGTTGTCGCAAACGTGGAGATCTTCAAGGCGGCCGAAATTGCGCAGCTCATCGTGAATGTCTTCGAAGAAATCGTTAAAGTGCTCCTCCGCATCGCGTTGGATTTTCTGCATGGCTTGTACGTCGTCGGGCGAGGTGGGCCACTCGGCGGGCACGGGAGGCATGTACATATGCGGGATGAGAAGGGTCTGGCTAATGGGGGGACGGTTATGCTGACGGGAGCACTTGTCGCCATGGCGGCAAGCACCAATTTTGAAGAAGAAAGGGCAGTTGACCCTTGGGATTGGCACCAAGAGATAATCGAAGAAGAAGAAGAAGAGAGTAGAGAGGCATAGAGGAGTGAGAAAAAAGAGTGTTAGTGCCATGTATATAGGCAAGAAGACATTTTGAGTCTTGCTTATTGGCCAACGCGAGCAAATCTAGCTAGATGGACAAAGGCGAAAATTAAATTACTCTCGGGTTGACCAAGAAGGGGAGCGGGCAAAAGTGAGAGAGATGGTGCGTACCTGTCCTTTTCAGTGCCAAAAATCTCGGCTAGATGTCTTGCCATTCGTGATTGCGCTGTGTTGCGTAGCGGATGATGCGAGTGACACAAAGAAAATAAATGCGCTTTGTTTTCTCGCAGTGACGTTTTTTTTCTGTTGGTTCCCTGCTTTTTCCAGTCTTTGGTTTGGCATCTCCGGAATGCGGGCCAAAAAAACGGAAAAAAGAGCAACGGAGTGAAAAAAGTCAGAAGAAAACACAGCAAGCAAGAAGGTCGCATCTGCCGCCCTCTCTCAACAATGGTAAGCGGCGCAACATGATGATCCCGACAATTCTCTGTGAACTCGGTGGGATACTGAAATCTGTTATTTTGTGATGATTTGTGATTATTTGGCAAAATCTAGCCTCAGGGAGATTACATCAAGCTCCACCGGGCCAGGTATGGCTACCGGATGGACTACTTCGAAAAGATGTACGTAGCTCGATTCTCAATCTCTTTTGATTTAGAGGTAATCGCGATACAAGATTTAATCGCGATCATTTGTGGCACTCAGCCGCAAGAAGGAAGCTCGTATGGTGCACAAGCGCTCCGAGTTCGCACAGAAGGTCCATGGTTTGAGGGCCAAGCTCTACGCCAAGAAGCGTCATGCCGAGAAGGTCGAAATGAAGAAGAAGTACGTGCTTGCTCGCGCCTCCGCCGGAGTCACCATCATCGAGACCATCTTTCAACTGCCGGCAAAAATTTAAGATTCATCTACCTCGGCCAGCAACTTACAAACTTCTCTCATTTGCTACCCTTCAGGATCGCTATGCATCAGCAAAAGACCAACAAGCACGTGGAAGAAAAGATGGAGAAGGGAGCCGTGCCCGCCTATTTGCTTGACCGCGAGCAGACCCGAAGGTACGACAACAAACCAACGAGCACACACCTTCCTTCTCTCTCTCGCTCTGTTACACAAGTTTGTGCACACATGTTTGTGGGTTGCTTGCTGGGTGGGTTACTGACTGATGCCTGATCGCTTGTCGCACTGCCTGCAATAGGGCCAAGGTTTTGAGTAACACAGTGAAGCAAAAGAAGAAGCAGAGGGCCGGCAAGTGGGACGTTCCTCTGCCGAAGGTGAGGCCAATCAGCGAGTTCGAAATGTTTGGAGTGGTGGCGTCTGGAAAGCGAGGAAGTACGTGATGGCGCCCCTTCCCCTCTCGTGTGGCAGACGTTGTTTGCCACACCCGGCTCTCCTCTCTTTCTCCCCCAGCCGCACGGTGCGCTTACCACCGTTATGGGTCGTTCATTCGTTGCGCGCCCACACAGGGAAATCGTGGAAGCGTATGGTGCGTAAGGTGACGTTTGTCGGCGACAACTTCACCCGTAAGCCGCCCAAGTACGAGCGTTTCATCCGACCCGCGGCTCTCCGTTTCAAGGTAAGGCGCCACTCGCTTTGAGATGTACAGCAGTGCATGAGAGACATCACGAGACCTGACGCTCTTCATCGTCGGGGGCATCCTCTTGCAGAAAGCGCACGTGACTCACCCCGAGCTGAAGGCCACATTCTACTTGGACATCCTGGGTGTCAAGAAGAACCCCCAGACGCCTCTCTACACGCAGCTGGGCGTCATCACCAAGGGAACGATTCTTGAGGTACGATGACCCACCAACCAACCAACTAACTGTCCCTCTCCTGCTCTCAGTTCATCCTTCCGGTCTCATCCCCTCTCTCCACACAGGTCAACGTGAGCGACCTTGGCCTTGTCACGCCCGCCGGTAAGGTGATCTGGGGTAAGTACGCCCAGGTGACAAACAACCCCGAAAACGACGGCTGCATCAACGCCGTGCTGCTTGTGTAAGGGTGGTGAGAAGAGAACCGAGAACAAAAAGAGAAGAGAAGAGTTTTGTGCCCTCACCACGTTCGCATCACCCTTGTTGCCCGCACACCGTTCGTTTTCAGCCCAAAACGCAGCAAATCAACTCAACAGAAGAGAAAGATGAAGATACAGGTGAAGACGGTGCTGTACAAGCTGCTGACGCTGGAGGTGGAAGAGACGGAGACGATAAGGGACGTGGTCCAGAGGGTGCAGCTACTGGAAGGACGGGACACCGTACGACTTGGAGGGGCTGGCCTATGGTGGAAAGATCCTGCCGCCCACCAGCACCGTGGCCGACCAGGCCATCCCTCCCGACGCCACCCTTCACCAGGTCAAGCGGGGGTTACGAGGCGCATCCACGCCAGCAAACCAGCAACCTTGAGAGTGGGCGGGGAACCACCAACACGAATAAATAACAGTTGATATTCATTTTCTCGTCTCTTTTATCTTTTATCTTTTATCTTTTATCTTTTATCTTTTATCTTTTGTCCTTGTGCCACGTCTCGCGCATGGAAGCCCTGGTGCTTGTGGCGGTGTTGGGGGGTGGCCTTCTGTGGCTCCTCTTCGGTGGTATGTGGGCGTTTATTCTTCGCGGTAGTGGCGCAGCACCATCGAGAGGTACACGATGATGTTTAGCCTCCACATTTTCTGGTGTCTTCTCAGACAGTGTTGTGGCTTCGTTCTTTCTCTCCACAGGGCACCAAAGGAACTCGCTGCGGGTGGCATTCATCCACCCAGACCTGGGGATTGGTGCGAATCCTTTCCAAGAGCAATCGTTTTTATTTATTTATTTATTTATTATTTGTACTCATTGTTTGTCAGGTGGTGCCGAGCGGCTTGTGGTGGACGCAGCGCTGGGACTGCAGCAAGCGGGCCACCAGGTGGTCATGTTCACTTCTCACCACGACACCAACCACTGCCTCGACGAAACACGCAATGGTGCTCTCTCTCGGACCGCCTCTCTCCATCCTGGCATTCCATTGCTCACTCTCTCCTCTCTGTGGCGCAGGCACATTGAAGGTGATCGTGCACGGCGATGCCCTTCCTCGATCTTTGGGCGGCCGCTTCAAGGCCTTCTTCGCCTACCTTCGCAACGTACGGCCTCATAATCACGCGCCCGTGCGTCTCATGTGCAGTGACCGCTAAGTGCGAGCGCCCTTCGCCCTTTGCATTGCGCAATGCAGCTCTATCTGGCGCTTGCGTTGGTGCGAAGCCACAAGCACGGAGGTGCCTATGATGTCATCTTCGTGGACGCCATCTCGGCATCCATCCCCATCCTCAAACTCACCGGCGCCAAGGTACCCTACCCGCATCCTCAACTCATAGAGGTGGGCACTTTCTGCCACGCACCCGTTCACCTTTCTCGTTCTTCTCTCTGTGTGTCGTGTGTCACGTGTCGTGTGTGCAACCTTCAGATCCTGTTCTATTGCCATTTCCCCGATCGCAACCTGTGCACGGACCGCCGTTCGCTTCTCAAGCGCCTCTATCGGCTTCCGCTCGATGTTCTGGAGGAAGTGACCACTGGTACAGTTCTACGAGTGCCACCTTTCGCTTCTTTTCAATTGGCGTCACTAATCGTGGCTACACGTGGCGGTGCACTCAGGCCAAGCTGACAAGGTCTTGGTGAACAGCAAATTCACGGCCAGCGTCTACGATCAAACGTTCACGCGAATCGCCGCTCGGGTTCGGCCCGACGTACTCTACCCCGCCATCAACTTTCAGTCCTACAGCGCCAGTCAAGGGTGCCCCTTTCCCTCCACGCAGCCACCACCCACGCCATTCGCTTACTCTGTACAATCTCTCGGTGGGTCCCTAGGGCTAGGGCGCAGCAGCAGGAGCGCGAACCGTTATTCGTTTCGTTGAACCGCTACGAGAGGAAGAAGAACATAGGCCTTGCGCTTCAGGCCTTCGCCCTCCTGCGTGAGCGCACGCCCAGCGTTTTCCCCACCCTTCGCCTCGTCATCGCCGGTACTTGGCCTCTCCAGCCCTATTCTGTTACTCTTTCCTATTCTTCTTCTTCTTCCTCTCTCGTACTCTAACATATTGTGATGATGGCTCTCAAGGCGGGTACGATCCGCTGCTGGCCGAAAACGTGGAGCACTTCAAGGAACTGAAGGCTCTGGCGCACCAGCTGGATCTGATCGACGACGAGCAACTCAACTCCACCGAAGACGACCAAAAGGGCGCGCAACAGGTCACCTTCTTGCGGTAGGCTTGCCTCTCCACCACACCCACAGTTCCGGTTTCTGAGCATTCATTGGTTTTCGGTTGGTGGCGCCGGCAGGTCAATCTCCAACCAGACCAGAAATGGCCTGCTGGCTCAGTGCTCGGCGATCATTTACACGCCCGAAAACGAGCACTTCGGTATGACCTGCAACACTTTGGCTCACGCCTTTGCCCCCCCCCCTCTCTGCACAACGCCATCTCTGACACCATGGTCTCAATGGCAGGCATCGTGCCCGTGGAGGCCATGTACGCCGGAGCTCCAGTCATCGCTTGCAACAGCGGCGGACCCAGAGAGAGCATCATACATGAGGTATGCGTGTGTGCGCGGTTGGTGCTCTTCTCCTTTTCTTGGTCTAATCGGCCGTGTCTGCTGCATGTCTCGCGTGGTGGGCGGAATCGTGCGCAAAGGTGACGGGCTTCCTGTGCGAACCGCAGGCGGAGGAGTTCGCAGAGGCCATGGCCCTTTTGGCCGATGACCCGAACCGAGTGCGCAAGATGGGAGAGGCCGGCCACCTGCACGCCGAGGAGCGCTATTCCCTCACCTCCTTTACACAGCAGCTCGAGGCCGCCCTTCGCTCCATGCTCTCCTGGAAGGGGAGAGATGGAGATGGGGCCTTGTTCGATCTATCCACTACCACAACGCTGAACTGTACAGAGCGCCTGCTGGGGCGGTTCTTCAGAGACCCAGAGCCTCGCGGGCGACCCGCCACTCATCAGACTCCTTGACAGCCTCCGCTTGCTCGGCTGACTCAGTACCGTCCTGCAGAGGCGGTGATCTAGACGTCAGCCTAGGCATCGCAAGGGCACGAGAAATGTTCGAGTCCAGCGTGTATGGCGTAAGTACGATTTGCTCCATGAGGGACTGCTTGGCCTGCTCCAGTCGCGCGTGTGCGTCGGGAATCATGTTGCGGGACTCCTCCAAGATCTCCATCTGGCAAGAGATCACGAGTTATTTATCCGCCTTTTCGTGCAAGGTGTTGTTCTTGATAGTACCTGCTTGTGGATGTCGGCCTCGTCCCTGCCCTCCTGCTGCATCTTGGAGATTTTCTCCTGCTGCTCGGTGACCTCGCGCTCGTACATCTGCACCTCCTTTCTCAAGCTGGCCAAAGAAAATCGATCAATTGGGGGGGAACCAACATCTGCAACAGTCGCAACTCGGTACCGAGTGAAGGTGCCAGTTTTGATCTTGAGCTGCTTCTTCAGCTCCATTGCAGGATCGGCTTCCCTCGCTGCTTGCCTTGCTGCTTGCCTGGCCGCGCTCATTGTAAATGTGCTGAATTGAATGAATTTCTCACGGGCAGGGTTTGTTTTGTGGTGTGTTTTTCTTTCGCGCCAAAACGCACACCAAACCAAGAAATTCGAGGAATACGCCTTCAGTGCACACATCGCAACTGGAACCAGCACTGTTGGCTGGCCAGGGTGTAAGGCTCCTCCTCGTCAACTGACGGCAGCAACAATGTCGGCCAAAGAGATGGCCTCGTTGATGCTTTCCCACACCTTCTTGGCCACCCAATCCACATTGGGCGTCTCCTTGTCCGTCCTCACCCGATGCACTCGCCACCCGCCTTGGCCTGCAGAAAAACCAAATCACCATCAGTACCCCCCCCCTCTTCAGCTAGTGCGCGTCATGAAGAGGTCAGCTTGCGGTGTACCGTAGCCCTTCTGCTCGTAGTCGGCACCATACCAGTGCTGGTAGTACCAGGGGTCGAGCTGTCTGGTGGTATCCCACCAGCACTCGACGATGGCCCCCTCCTCAATCGCGGCCAGGTTCTCGCGGCATTCTTCTTCTCCTCCTTCCTTCGCTTTATCCGTAGATGCGCGCCTGGCCTTCTTCGTTGGCTCGCCTGGCCTGACGCTCACGGGCGCCACCAAGGGGTGTTCGCCGAGATCCACTTTGATCCAATCGAAGGGGATGTCTTGCCCTTGCTTGTTGACGACACATCCTTGCCACCAGGCTTCTTGACCTGTCACGCACGCAGCACACGGGAGGCTTTCACAGTGAGGCTGACGCACAACAATTCAAGGCCCAAAGAGGGACTGAGAGGAACCGGACCTGAATCAGCCGTCAGTGGGGACAGCAGGCGGAAATCGA
This sequence comes from Acanthamoeba castellanii str. Neff, assembly GCF_000313135.1. Classification (NCBI taxonomy): domain Eukaryota; phylum Discosea; order Longamoebia; family Acanthamoebidae; genus Acanthamoeba; species Acanthamoeba castellanii. The sequence goes on along the minus strand of NW_004457643.1, from coordinate 31,972 downwards.
TGGTGTTGTGGTGAGGATCCTTCCACTTGAGCAGATCGTCGCTGTGGCCGACGCGATAGGGAGACGCCGCGTTCTGCAAGATGAGGCCGTCGGTCGGAAACAGCGTCGCAGGGAACAGCGGCAGTTGCCCCACGCGCTCCTCGCCGCCACCCTCCTCCTTCTGGGCGAGTAGCGTGGGCAGCTCGCCGAGGGAGACGTAGCGCTGAATGTGGAGCGTGAGCGGTCCTCGCGTCGAGCCCAGTAGCCCGCCCAGCCGCTTCTGCGCTTCCTCCATCCGCTCTCTGAATGGCAGCGAGGCGAGGTTCGTTCCTCCGATGGCGATGGCGTCGAAAGCCACGAAGTGGAGACGTGCTGAGATCCCCTCGTCGGTTTCTGCCCGTTTCCGCTTCCCAGCCGAGTCAGCGTCGGCGTCGGCGACGCTGGCGGGGAGCGAGAAGAGCTCACCGTCGAGGAGCGTGTCGGCGTAGTCCTCGTTCCACCATCCGCCTTGTTCGCTCGACGAGGAGAGGGGGCATGTGAACACGTTCAGGCGCCTGTCGATCAACCAGCACTGCTGCTGGTCGAGATAGAAGAAATAGCGCTCGCCGTCCAGCTTGTCGGTCACAACGTACTGAGACCGCCCGATGGCGACGTCTGCTTCTGATCTCTCTGTTTGCGGCGCTGCTCCCGCCTCCACAGCGGACACGGCACCGATGAGGGGCAGGTGATGGCGCGCGAGTGTGACGGGATGGGTGCCGGGGAAGGTGGCGATCTGCTGAGCTCGCGACCTCTCTTTTATCTGCTGTTTGACGATGCAGTGGTCCACTGCTCCCGCCTTGGCAAAACCAGTCGGTGGTTGCACCTCTGTTGCGCGTCGATCCAAATTTTAGGTATACAAACACACACGACACACAATCATAAAAAGAAATGCAGCGGAAGGGAACCTCTGGTAGCCCGCTCTGCCGTTCGATTGGGCGGAAGGGGCAGTGGCGAGGGCAGCGAACGTCGGACTTGGGTTCTCTCCCTACTGATAATCAGCATCAGTTCATCGTAGATCTCCTCCTGGCTTCTGCTGGCGTCAATGTCGTGCACCGGCACACCGGTACCTGCTCATCGATGCAGTTGACGCGACGATCGCAATCCATCGAAAGTAAACACAACCCAACCCAATAGCAGTGTCTCCATGCGGTACAGGTACCTTTGGAGAATTGGCGCAGTGTTTGACGGATCTGTGGCATGAAACGCTTGAAGGAGCGCATGCGCTTCTCGATCTCGGCTTCGTCCTGGTCGTCTTCGCGTCTTACGTAGCTGCTGCTGCTGCTGCTGCTGCGCTGTTCGTGATCATGATCGTGATCATGACTACAGAGGGGATCAGCGCCTCCTGCAGCCAGGCCGGTGACATGGTGGATGGCCCCTGTCTCGCTGTGCATTCTCCTCCCCAGGAGGCGGCCCATCAGAATCGTGTCGTCCTCGACGTAGAACTCGAAAATCGCACCCACTCGAATGCGCTCCTTGCTCAACCAACTGAACAACTGCCCACAACACGTGGGTGTGCGTGGTGGAAACCAAGCAAGTATCAGATGAAGTCGCCCCAAAATCAGAGGGTGGTGGTGCGGTGTACCTTGATTGCCTCTTCTTGAGTACGAGGGGTGCCATCAAGGACGCAGCCGCCATGGCTGCCTTTGTCGACGGCTGCCATCACGAGCTCGGTCGCGATGTCCGAGAGCGCTCGCACATTCCTGATTGACAAACACGCGGAGTTAAACCACAGTGAGCCACACGTTGGTAGGGGTGGGCTCTCTGT